>NC_091086.1:33452878-33755909 GCF_032405125.1 Capricornis sumatraensis
GGCACCACAGAATGTGGCAAAGGGATGCCTTGGGTGGTTGTGTAAGACAAATGTGTGCAGGGTCCACTGAAGTGTTATCCTAACAGAATATGGGATACAGGTTCAATCCTATTCTAACCTATCAGTTAAGCAATTTAGGTCTGTCTACTCTGATCCAGTTTAATACATCTCCCTAATAATTGGACATGTGCTTAAACCCACCAATACCTAGACATATAAAGTATATAACTAATGTAATATTTGGCAGAGTTATATACACTTCCTAAGATTGTCATCATAAAATAAATCAGCCCAATCAATGCTGGTACATAATAAAAGTAAAGAAAGTTTTATTTATTTTTTCAGTAAGTACACTGTTCTTACCTGGAAGTATATGTGTTTTCCTGGTGTTTTGACTTTTGCTCACCATACAGTATTAGAAAACTGGACTTTACTTGGAAGATTTAAAACAGCCTATATTGACTATTAATTGTAACAAACACATAGGCACAGACACAGGCACACACAAAGGTAGTTTTGCAAAGTGGACATGGGCCAAGATAATTTTAAATTAGGCAGCATCACTTGCTGGCTGTGTTTTAAAAAATAATGTGATTTTCATGTGTGAGTGTAACTGTATCTGTGTGAGAGAGTATGTGTTTAACAAGCCAAGGATTTTTTTTTTTAACTTTTTGATTAACATTAGTCAGGATTTTAACATTAGCAGCTCTTAAGACTGATTATGCTTTGGACACCTTAGGATGTCAATCCTCTCCTCAGGCAGTCTGATGTATACCAGGGAGCCAAGAGGAAATACCTTGATTATAAAGTTATCCAGGTTATTTTCAAATAATTGCAAGTAAACAGGAAGCAATGAACTGACATTCTCAAATATTAAAAAAATGTAGTCCTATTGTTTCTGTGATTTGCAAAGTTACTATAGCAATTACAGCTTGTTTATTCAAGGGCTGCTTAATTTCTACCAGCAAACTTTCCTTTCTGCTTGATGAGTGTTTTCTTCTACCTTTGGCCATACCAAGTAATTTTGTAGTCAGCCCTTACGAAGTAAAGGGATGTCATAAAATAGAGTCTGTGCTTATCATGCAGGGCTAGACTATCCACCAAATCCTGTCTCTCTTGAAAGAGGATGCACCTGCTGTTAAGGTCAGATGGTTTAATTTATAATGGGGGAAAAAAGCCTGTGGAATTTAATCTAAGTGATGGCTCACCATCTCCCCTGTGTTTAATGCCTGTCTGGGAGATGATATTGACATTGCTGCTAGGTATGCAAGTTTATCTGTGACAGGAAGTCAGGACATATAAGACCACACTGAAACACTGTACTTAGTCTTGACTATTTCATCACAAGAATGAGGTATACGATCTTCAAAAAAAGTCTTGGAAGATCAACAAACATTATTAAGAACCAAATTTCTAAGGATATAAGCATTTAAAATATTTAGTCACAGGAGATAGACTCTTGTTATTAAAAAAAAAAAAAAGACATGGTGTTCAGGTGAAAATAAAGTACTAGCATGCATCTCTGGTTGCTCAGGATCCAGCACACTGATGAAACTATCAACCTTCAGGTTCATTCTGCCCAGTTCTTGGCTAAACTGAAGCATCCAAGACAAATATTGGGCTCTCCAGTTATACCACTCAGTAGGCATTTGGAGCAATCAGGTCTGGTAAACATAGAGGAGCCCAGAACTTCTTCAGCCTGCTTCCTGCTTTTCATTTAATATTCCACTTCTACTAGGCTTAATCTGTTTGAATATGCCCTGGTTTCTAGTCCAGTATTGGTTTTCTCTACAGATCCTTGCAGCGAATTTGAGTTTTATCCTGAATCCCAATTAAGTAGTCTCTTGTTTGGTTGTTCAGTCATGTCTGACTCTTTGTGACTCCATGGACTGCAGCATGCCAGGCTTCCCCGACCTTCACCATCTCCCAGAGCTTGCTCAAACTCACGTTCATTGAGCCAGTGATGCCATCCAACCATCTCATCTCTGTTGTCCTCTTCTCCTCCTACCTTCAGTCTTTCCCAGCTTCAGGGTATTTTCCATTGAGTCGGCTCTTCACATCAGGTGCCAAATTATTGCAGCTTTGGCCTCAGCATCAGTCTCTCTAATGAATATTCAGGATTTATTTCCTTTAGAATTGACTGGTTTGATCTCCTTGCAGTCCAAGGGACTTTCAAGAGTCTTCTCCAACACTGCAGTTCAAAAGCATCAATTCCTCAGCACTCAGCCTTCTTTATGATCCAAGTCTCACATCCATAGCTACTAGAAAAACCATAGCTTTGACTATATGGACATTTGTCGGCAAAGTAATGTCCCAGTGTTTTAATATACTGTCTAGGTTTGTCATAGCTTTTCTCCCAAGGAGCAAGCGTCTTTTAATTTCATGGATGCAGTCACCGTCTGCAGTGATATGCAATCCCATGGAATTTAGCCTGCTGTCCATTGGGATTCTCCTGGCAAGAATACTGGACTGGGTTGCCTTGCTCTCCTCCAGGGGATCTTCCCAATCCAGGGATCAAATCCAGGTGTCCTGCATTGCAGGCAGATTCTTTACTGTCTGAGCCACCAGGGAAGCCCAATTAGTCTCTACTTTAAATAGTATTAGACTTTTCTAAATTTCTTCTCCACTGTAAATTGGAGGTGATCATAGTACTAATATTTCTACCTCATATGTTCTGAGAAATAGATGAAGCATTTACTTCTGCTTCATTGACTACTCTAAAATCTTGGACTGTGTGGATCACAAAAAGCTGTGGAAAATTCTTATAGAGAGGGGAATACAAGACTACCTTACCTGCCTTCTGAGAAACCTGTATGCAGATCATGAAGCAACATTTAGAACCAGACATGGAGTAACAGGCTTGTTCAAAATTGGGAAAGCAGTACGTCAAGGCTGTATATTGTCACCCTGCTTATTTAACTTATATGCAGAGTACATCATGAGAAACGGTGGGCTGGAGGAAGCACAAGCTGGAATCAAGATTGCCGGGAGAAATATCAATAACCTCAGATATGCCAATGACACCACCTTTATGGCAGAAAGTGAAGAATAACTAAAGAGCTTCTTGGTGAAAGTGGAAGAGAGAGTGAAAAAGTTGGTTTAAAACTCAACATTCAAAAAACGAAGATGATGGCATCTGGTTCCATCTCTTCATGGCAAGTAGATGGGAAAACAATGAAAATAGTGAAATACTTTATTTTCTTGGGCTCCAAAATCACTCCAGATGGTGACTGCAGCCTTGAAAGTAAAAGATACTTGCTCCTTGGAAGAAAAGCTATGACCAACCTAGATGGCATATTAAAAAGCAGAGACAGTACGTTGCCAACAAAGGTCTGTAGTCAAAGCTGTTTTTTCCAGTAGTCATGTATGGATGTGAGAGTTGGATCATCAAGAAAGCTGAGTGCCAAAGAGCTGATGCTTTTGAACTGTGGTGTTGGAGAAGACACTCGAGAGTCTCTGGGACTGCAAGGAGATCCAACCAGTCAATCCTAAAGGAAATCAATCCTGAATATTCATTGGTACTGATGCTGAATCTCCAATTCTTTGGCCACCTGATGTAAAGAGATGATTCATTGTAAAAGACCCTGATCCTGAGAAAGATTGAAGTCAGGAAGATAAGGGGACAGCAGAAGAGGAGATGGTTGGATGGTATCACCCGCTCAATGGACATGAGTTTGAGCAAGCACTAGGAGATGGTGAAAGACAGGGAAGACTGGCGTGCTGCAGTCCATGGGGTCACAAAGAGTCAGACATGACTGAACAACTGAACACAAATGTAGTATAAGCTACATAGTAATTGTCTAAGTTATTCTCTTCTGTAAAGGCTTCATGTGACTCTCACCGAAGTCTAATTCAGCTTCTTCACCAAACTGTTGCGTAAGGAGGAAGTCTACTTTATACAAAGACATTTGAGTCATTTTGGATGGACAGGAGGTTTCAGTGGTATTGTACCACCATTCTTATAAAGTTTAAGTGAAGTACAAAAACATTTGTTCCCTTTGACAGTGGAATCACTCTTTTACACTTTACATTCCTCTAACTCATACTGAATCTGGAATAGCAGGAAAAATAAATATGACACTATTGACAGCTTGATATAATGTTGAATAGAACAATAAGTTTGATTGGCTTTTTCCATAAGATATAATGGAAAAACCTGAAGGAACTTTTTGGCCAACCCAATAAATTGTTTATAAATTACATATAAATAGTTATGCTGAGGATCTATATGATTCAAACTTAGAATAATGTTGTAATCAAAGAATCCCATTTCATCAGCCATCTCCTCCTTCTGCTATCTCCAAAAGAAAGTGTCAGTTTCATTCTTTAATTGCACAACTCAAGGATCCAGTTGGTAACTTCTGGTAATAACACTCTACCTTCTATTCTCTCACCATTTTTTTTTTTTTTTTGCACTTCTTCCACATTCTCCCAAGATCAAGTTGCTACAGTTCCACAGGAATGCAATGCCTTTACTCTACTTGCCTTCCCTTGTTTTATCTCCCCCCCCACCCTTTACATAGATTGTCACTACTTATTTTTCAATAGCTATTTTCCCATTATTTTGCCTCCTGGGTTCTGTCTTTCCCTGTCCATTCTATCAGTCTTTGTCATCAAAGTCTAGTATGTGGTTTGACGAAGATTCATGCTGAAGTCACAAGGCCAAGCAAGTGTGATTAGGGATAGCCAGGCTACTAACCTCAGTACTAAGAGTCTAGTCTAGTAGACAACGAGGGGAGATGTTTGGAGGGTGGGGAAAATGGGAAGAAATGAAAATGGCTGTGAGAAATGACATCACCACTGCATCAACAATTTTTAGTCTGTATATTATTAATATAAGCTTTTAGTCTGTATATCATTAAAATTGATGGCTATAAGGTGGCATTAATATTTTATTTTTACAGGTGAATAAAGAGAAAATTTACATTATTAGCTGATGGAAACTCAACTAATATTTTTTAAAGTCTCGTTCAGTTCGGTGGCTTTTGCTTTTTCCCACTGTTTTGAAGTTTCAGGTTTGTAATAGTCAAGATTAGGTTAGAAGAGTTGTTATGTAAGCATTGCATGCTATCAACCTATCATATTATTCCACTATATAAGGATGTGTTCTAGACAATCTCAGAGCTAGATTTACTTAATTTTAATTGTGAGAAAACCACCAAATAAAATATTTGTGCCAAAGTAAAAATAATGGAAACGAATAAAATTAACACAGTTAATCAGGAGCTCTTTTGTTCCTTGAGCAAAGGGAATTTCTTGCTAGAATGCAGGAAGATGTTGTGAGAATCAAAGCAAGCAGCAGAGCCAGAGTGCCTGAAATCATAGGAGGCATTTTCTCTCTTTGTTTCTTCTCTCTCTTTTGGGCTTTCAGTTCAGTTGCTCAGTCGTGTCCAACTCTGCAGTTCCATGGACTGCAGCATACCAGGCTTCTCCGTCCATCACCAACTCCCCGAGCTTGCTCAAACTCATGTCCCTCGAGTCAGTGATGCCGACTTTTGGGCTTTACATGTCTCTTTTCAAGCCTCATGTGTATGCCTCATTTTCATCTGTCCCCAAACTGACTTCTTGCTGTTCTCTGGGCATATATCTTACCTTGTGCTAAGTTACTTCAGTTGTGTTTCAACTCTTTGCGACCCTGAGGACTGTAGCCCACCAGGCTCCTCCGTCGGGAATTCTCTAGGCAACAATACTGGAGTGGGCTGCTCTGCCCTCTTCCAGAGGATCTTCCCAACCCAGGGACTGAACCAGCCATCTCTTCAGCCTCCTGCATTGGTACTTGACCATTAGTACCAGGATAGCCTTCAAATGCTGTTGTCAGTCTCACAGTCGGCATGGCCTTTCAGCAAACGTTCACAACAATAAAAATCCCATTTCCTGGGTCTCATTTTCAGATTCCTTGGTCGGGCAGCAGGACTGGCTGAGTTCCTTTCAGTTGTTTACCCCAGCCGAAATGACTATGGCCTGTAGGCCAGAGACGTTTGCTAGATAACTGCTCCTTCTAAGCTGTGTGAACATGTTTCATTAAATAGTGTGGACAGAAATAACATGATTGACAACACTCGTACAATAGTACAAGAGAAAGAATAAACATGTTTGTGAGAAACCAGGCAGCCCTGTGACCTAGCTGAAACCCTGAATGTCCATCTGGGCAATTTTAGATGCCTGGCTAAATGTGCCATGCTTTATTAGCTGGACACCAGTGAAAGTTCACTAAGAGAGCAACTTCTTGGTCATTGAGCACAGGAATGTCTTAGATTTAATGTTCTTTTCTGGTAATTCAGAATTATTAACCAATGGAATTTAGTGATAGAAAATATTGAGAAAGATCATTTATATTAGTCTTCTACCAGGCATTTTTATGGTCACTAATTCTGGCAAATCTAAAGTGCTGCCACACTTGTACACTACCAGGTTAGCCTGCCACCATTTCATTGGTGGTGGTAGAAGGCAAGAGACTCCTGGACCAAAGAACTTTACTCCTTTAGGAAGCAGCATAACCCAGAATGTCAGCACTTGCACTGGTTTTCTGAGCCCCAGTTCCCATACGACCCTGCAGGGAGAGAGAGATGACATCTGTGCAGGCAGTGTCAGGTGCTGTAGGGGAGGAGTTCTGAGCTTAGAGAACCCAACTCTTTTATAATAAGCAGTAAACCTAGACAGCATATTTAAGTTGGCTTAAAGCTCAACATTCAGAAAACTGAGATCATGGAATCTGGTCCCATCACTTCATGGCAAATAGATGGGGAAACAGTGGAAACAGTGTCAGCCTTTATTTTTGGGGGCTCCAAAATCACTGCAGATGGTGACTGCAGCCATGAAATTAAAAGACGCTTACTCCTTGGAAGAAAAGTTATGACCAACCTAGATAGCATATTGAAAAGCAGATACATTACTTTGCCAACAAAAGGTCCGTCTAGTCAAGGATATCGTTTTTCCAGTACTCGTGTATGGATGTGCGAGTTGGACTGTGAAGAAAGCTGAGCGCCGAAGAATTGATGCTTTTGAACTGTGGTGTTGGAAAAGACTCTTGAGAGTCCCTTGGACTGCAAGGAGATCCAACCAGTCCATTCTAAAGGAGATCAGTCCTGGGTGTTCATTGGAAGGACTGATGCTGAGGCTGAAACTCCAATACTTTGGCTGCCTCATGCAAAGAGTTGACTCATTGAAAAAGACTTTGATGCTGGGAGGGATTGAGGGCAGGAGTAGAAGGGGACGACAGAGGATGAGATGGCTGGATGGCATCACCAACTCGATGCTCATGAGTTTGGGTGAATTCCAGGAGTTGGTGATGGACAGTGAGTCCTGGCGTGCTGCAATTCATGGAGTTGCAAAGAGTCAGACATGACTGAGTGACTGAACTGAACTGAACTGAAGCCTACATGATCTAGAGGGCGATATTATCTTTATTATACAGGCCTGAAGCAGACCTGCCTTTTTCCCTAGAAGGAAGTACTATCTTTATTTTCAAGACTGTTTTCTATACAAATATTCCTGGAATATTTTTTAGAACCAAGGCAATTAATATCTCTACTTGTAAGACATGTGATAAAATGAGAAGTCCATAAAGAATTGTCTTCTAACAGCTATGGGACTGTAATTTTGAAAGAATCAGAAAGGTTCAAAATCATGTGAAACAATGGACAGAATATTTCAAATACTATGAAATAAACTGATGGCAGTTTTCATTCAATTAATTTCTAAGATCTTCTTTCTAGTCTGTAAAGATTTTATAACAACATGTGGAAATTCAGATTTGAAGTTTCCATAAAGGCTCAGCATTAAAGAATCCACCTGCAATGAAGGAGACTCAGGAGACACGGGTTCAATCCTGGGGTGGGGAAGATCCCCTGGAGTAGGAAATGGCAACCCACTCCAGTATTCTTGCTTGGGAAATCCAATGGACCGAGGAGCCTGGTGGGCTACATTCCAAAGGGTCACAGAGTCAGACACAACTGAGCACATGTATGTTATTTAGTGGTTAAATGAGATCAGATTAATCTTGAAACAAGTCTCTAGTTCATTAACAAAATCAGCTTTTTTTTTCTCATTGATTTAATTTTATTCCAAAGACAAAATTTTATAGCATGGAAGATAGGAAGCATTACTGATTTTACTGTCAGGGATTTAAATTAAGGCTGTACTTAATCCTTTAAAATTGGAGTTCTTATCAGTTTTTGATGCATAAATGTTTATGTTGTAAATTAGTCAGAATATATATATATATATATAAATGAAAAAATGACAATACTTTCTTTAATGACTATATTTCATGGAATTCATTGCATATATCCACAAAGTTTGGAACCTCACAGCAACCTGAGAGATAGGGCAGGCATTTTTTTCTTTTTCGTTGAGGGTTGAGGAAGGAAGCAGAGTGTTAAGTGGTCTAAATGCCCAAGTCCACAGGACTGATTAGAGACCTAAATTGAAAGTTTCCTTACTTCTAGTCTGTTTCTCTTTCTACCACCTTGCAGTATCCTTCCATCAGAAGCGCGGTGAAAGTGGAAACTAAATTATACACAGGAACAAAGAGAATGCTCCTGTAATCAGGGTCTGAAACACATTTGTTCAACAGCATGTGGAAAAGTTGGTTGAACTCATGGAAACTTCACTTGAAGAGACTCAAGAATATAATCTCCCTCCCTCACAGAAAACCTACTGAAGAAATGATTCTTTATGCTCCATAGATCTAATGATGAAAAATACAGAAGAACTCACTGTGATTTCTATTCAGACTTAAAATAGGGGGCTAGCAAAAGGTTGCTAGAACAGCCATCCTGTAGTTTTAACATAAAGGTTTAGGGACTTTGAGCAGATGACCAGAGCTTTCTAAGAGGTTTTTGAAGTAGTACCATGTTTTTTACTAATCATTATTACCCATGAAACTTGTCAGGAAAAAGGTGCAAATAGTTTTGGTATCCCTGAAGCTTTAATATTATTAATTACAGTCCTGAATATTTATTGGAAGAACTGATGCTAAAGCTGAAACTCCAATACTATGGCCATGTGATGCAAACTGACTCATTTGAAAAGACCCTGATGCTGGGAAAGATTGAAGGCGGGAGGAGAAGGGCACAACAGAGGATGAGATGGTTGGATGGCATCACCGACTCAATGGACATAAGTTTGAGTAAATTCCAGGAGTTGGTAATGGACAGGGAGGCCTGGCATGTTGCAGTCCGTGGGGTCGCAAACAGTTGAACATGACTGAGAGACTGAACTGAACTGAACCTACAAGATATAAAAATATACAACTATTTAATAGTTAAGCTGAAGTACTGGAAATTTTTTTATGATGAGTTGATATTTATGTTACTAAATTCAATAGCTAATCCAAAATAGTGAAATAGAGAAAGCTTTAATTAGAAAACAGAGTAATCAGAATACTTAATCATTAAAATTAAATATGAGGCAACAGAAAATGGTTGGCTACATGTACTTGTGAAAGTGTGTTATAATCAAAATTGTTTTGGGTTTTATGTGAAAATGTTCCTCTGATATTTTTTAAAATAAATTTACCAGGTTATTTGTTTTATACCTCAGAAGGAAGAGAAAGCCAGACCTAAGCTTTAGGGGATAATTACATAACTAGATGGTAATCTTCTCTCTGGAAATAAAATGCTAGAAGCTTTATGGTGACTGGTCTCAGGACTTTAGAGCTATAGCCCAGAGCAACTCAGCTGAGAGACACAAAGGCAAAACCTGTTCTTTGGTGCTTGGGCAGTGGGTCTCTGGGAGGACAGAACATGCAGAAAGGAAGCAGTGGATATCACGCTAGCTTTCTAATCTTTCCTCAGGTTGAGCTTTGACAGCTTGTCAGAAAAACTAGATATGATTTTATATTTCTTTTCTCATCTAATTATCAAAGTAGCCTCGTGAGATAGATAGTATTCTTACTCTTGAATATACTGAAACCTCAGAGAATGAAAAAGTATTTGATGTGCTCAGGATCTGAAATTTGAATCCAAATCCAGTGCTTTATTCAAAATCTTCTATTGATTTCACTTCACTAGTACCTCGATTGAGTCCTAACTCTGATCTTTCATGGGTCACATCTTTTCATTTTTTAAATTTATGCTGAGCATAAAGTCTTGACTCTGGAAAAACCAGTGACCAAAGGATTATTTTTTAAGTTGGTTGACATGATGTGTTTGAGTGTGTGTTTATAGTTTTGTGCATGTGAATGAGACAGAGGGAAGGAGAGAGAATTTACTTTTCTTTTCAGTTCTTCATTATGTATTGTATTAATATCACTACTGATTTGATCTGGAATTACTATATGTCATGTGATTTGAAAATATCTGTTAAATGTTATATTAGTCAGCTCAGGTTGCTGTAGCAATATGCTACAGACTGGGTAATTTAAATAATAAATGTATTTTCTCGCAGTTCTGAAGATCAAGGTGTCATCAGCCCTGGTTTCTGGTGAAGTTTCTCTTCCTGGCTTGTGAATGGCCACCTTATTATTATGTACTCACATGGCTTTTCCTGTGTGTGTGTATTTATGTATGTTACAGTGTGTGTAAAAATAGGGAGCTCAGTATGTACTTTTCTTCTTCTAATGACACCAGTCCTATCGAAATAAGGCCCAAACCTTAGGACTTCATTTAACCTTAATTACCTTCTTAAAGACCTTATGTCAAAATGCAGTTATATTGGAGGTATTAATTCAACATATGAGTTTTGGTGAGATGTAATTCAGTCTGTAACAATTGTGGGCTCTCAAATATTTACCAAGTGGATGGAAAAATACTATGGTGTGTGTGTATTCATGTATGTTGTTTTTATATAGAAGTTTATGTTTGAAGAATCTAAGTAGATTTTAACATAAAAATGGAAATATTTGAAATTATTCTGAGATTCAAAAACAGTTTCAAAACTCCACCATTGATATGTAAACAGATAAACTTGGGCTGCAAACAAATACCATTTCAAACTTCCAAGAAAAGCTGAAAAATAGTTAGGATAAGAAATGTGTATAAAATAACTTGATAAGGTTTCTGATCCTCAATCTAAGACTTCTTGTGAACACTCAGAAACTGGAATGCCATGAACAGGTTATTTAAAGTGCATGTAACTGTTAGCAAATGTTTACTAATTCTGTTGTCTTAATATTAAAAATAAATTTCAAATATTTCAAATACATATATTTTGAAAATATATTTATCCTTTAGTATTGGTGTACTACGGTACTTGAAAACTTGGCATAGACTTGAACTTTTGGTTCAGATCCTGAACTCTGGGTTGAGATCCTAAATTTAAAACTTGCTAACTATTTAACCCTGGGGAATTTAATTAACTGTTCTGTGTTTTCCTTTTCTCATCTGTAAAGTGAGAATAATGTAAATGCCGGTCTCTATGTTGTGAGAATTCAATGGTATAATCTCTGTTAAGCACTTAAGAATAGTACCACGTTCAATAACTGTTCCTATTACTCTCCTGTATTGAGTATATGTATTAGCTTTCCTGAACTGCTTAGAATTGGCTGGTGGAAGCAATTGAATTTGTAAAAGTTGCAGTTCTCTAAGTGTTATATGCAGACTTCTACTTGAGACCCTTTCACTGAATCCTGGAGGTCAAAACTCCTTTCCCAGTAACACTAGATATCCTTTGCCTTTTTTGCTGTGTTGACATTTGCCCTGATGAGACAAAAGTTATTCTGGGTGAAACTGCTGGTACCATAGTATGAAAGGCAGTGATGCCAAACTGTATGGCCAGTTTCACTTAAGAATATCCTTGAGTCAGTTCTAATGAGGTGGATGAACCTAAAACCTATTATACAGAGTGAAATGAGTCAGAAAGAGAAAGATAAATACTGTATTATAACGCATATATACGGAATCTAGAAAAATGGTACTGAAGAATTTATTTACAGAGCAACAGTGGAGAAACAGACATAGAGAATAGGCTTATAGACATGGGGAGAGGGGAAGAGAGGGTGAGATGTATGGAAAAAGTAACATGGAAACTTACATTTCCATATGTAAAATAGATAGCCAAGGGGAGTTTGTCCTATGGCTCAGGAAACTCAAACAGGGGCTCAGTATCAACCTAGAGGGGTGGGGTGGGGAGGGAGATACCTGTGGCTGATTCATATTGAGGTTTGACAGAAAACAACAAAATTCTGTAAAGTCATTATCCTTCAATAAAAAATAAATTAATTAAAAAAAATTTTTAAAAGAATACCCTTGATGAAGGACTAAAAATTAATAATGTTAAATCCTTATCCTTAAAACTTTTTGTGTATACCTATGGCTGATTTATTTGATGTATGGCAGAAACCAACACAATATTGTAAGCAATTATCCTCCAATTAAAAATATGTTAAAAAATAGACAATCAATAGAGAAAAAAACAAAAAGGACTTTTTATATACTATGTGATAAACTGAGAAATTCATGAAAAGTACTTCTGCTGCATATATTTTGAGAGTTCTTTTTGTGAAAATAATTTATGTGATAATAAGCTAAATTAGCCACTTCTCCTTTTTTTTTTTCCTCTCCCCCCCCCACCCCCAGGAGTACCATTCATAGTTGAGAGAGCAACTGACAAACCATGGTTATGCAGACTTAGGTATTTCAGATACATTCTTGAAAACTAACAAAGTGAGCCTGCCATTTCAAGGAAACTGACTGAGAGGATTTGTTGCCAATGATAAAATTTGAGCTTTCAAACAAAAGCCTGAATTTAAAGCTTGAATCCCGGCCTTGGATTTGATCCATCTCAACACTCACAGACTTTTCTAATGTGATCTGTGGTGATATTTATGAATGGGATTTTGGGGAGTATTATATAATTAAGTGTGTCAATATTTGTAACATCTGTACAAGTCAGTGGACTTGTTTGTTTTTTAGTCTCGAAGTCATGTCTGACTCTTTGGCGACCCCATGGTCTGTCCATCAGATTTCCCAACCAGGAGCACTGGAGTAGGCTGTCATTTCCTTCTCCAAGATTTTCCTGGTTTGATCAGGGATCAAATCTGTGTCTCCTGCATTGGCAGGCAGGTTCTTTACCAGTGAGCCCCCCGGGAAACCCAAATGAGTGGACTATTTTCCAAAGACCAGTTAATGGTGTTGCAATATCATGCTTGGTTAAAAGGTCTATTCAAAGTGAATAAAAATAGATGAATGACTTTATTTTTTTTAATTTTTTAACTTTATTTTACTTTACAATACTGTATTGGTTTTGCCATACATTGACATGAATCCACCATGGGTGTACATGAGTTCCCTGTATGCGAGATGAACGACTTTAATAGACTAATGACTTTAATATAAAATAGTGTAAAAAGCTTTCCTAGGTCCTCACTAAAATAAACCATTAAGAAATTACCACAATTTGAGTTTTGGAATAGTATCAATGAAAAATATATAGAATTATCTGAAGTGACTATTAATATACTCCTCACTTTTCCAACTATGTATCTGTGTGAGACTAGATTTCCTTCATGCAATTCAAAAAAATCAACATATTGAATCAGATTAAGTGTTGAAGCAGATGAGAGAATCTAGTTATCTTCTATTAGCCCAGACATTCAAATGATTCTTTAAACAATTCCACTCTTCTAATTATTTTGTTTGGGAAAACATTTTTCAATAAATAACACGTCACTTATATTAACATATAGGTGGTACTTCCCTGGTGGTACAGTGGATAAGAACCCACCTGGCAACACAGGGGACATGGATTTGATCCCTGCTTTGAGGAGATTCCACATTCCATGGAGCAGTTCAGCCTCTGGACCACAACTACTGAGCCCGAGTGCTAGAGCCTGTGTTCCACAGCAAGAGAAGCCACTGAAATGAGAAGCCCCGGCACCACAATAAACAGTAACCCCTTCATCACTGCAACTAGAGAAAGCCTGCACACAGCAACAACGTCCCAGTACAAGAATAAATAAATAATAAAAATATAGGTTTATTACTATCACTTTTAAAGTAAAAAACATTGAAGTATTTTTCTATAATTTGTAATGTTTTTAATATCAATAGCTACAATCCACATTAACAAAGACTCTTTGGGGTATTAAACACTTTTTAAAAGTAAAAGGCATTCTGAGCCCAAAATCTGAACCCTTCCTGGAAGCTGGTCCCTTAGTGTGGACGATGGCTACTAGTTGATCTCACCTGTGTTGTTCTGCTGTGTTTTGTCATTTGCAGAGCCAATCACTGCATGCTAGTAATACATGCCAGATCTCAGTGGAAGATGTTCCATGGAAACTGGCATATAGCTGGACTTTCAGAACTTTCTCTTCTTAAAAGAGTAGACAGATTCTTTTTAATCTTTACATCCATCAAAGCAGTCAAGATTTACCATGCCTGTTGTTGTTCAGTTGTACAGTTGTGTCCGACTCTTTGTGACCCTCATCAACTGTAGCACACCGGTCTTCTCTGTCCTTACCATCTCCTGGAGTTTGCTCAAGCTCACGTCCATTGAGTTGGTGATGCCATCCAACCATCTCATTCTCTGTTGTCCCCTTCTCCTGCCTTCAATCTTTCCCAGCATCAGGGTCTTTTCCAAGGAGTCAGCTCTTCGCATCAGGTGGCCAAAGTGTTGGAGCTTCAGCTTCAGCATCAGTCCTTCCAATGAATAATCAGGATTGATTTCCTTTAGGATTGACTGGTTTGATCTTCTTGTAGTCCAAGGAACTCTCAAGAGTCTTCTCCAACACCACAGTTCAAAAGCATCAATTCTTTGGCCATATCTCCCATACCTCTACATCTAACAAAATGTAAGCTCAAATAATGTAATGACTTTGTACTTTTTGTTGTTATCCTTATATAGCTGTCTGAACATTCTTGCACATCATGAAGATTCAGTTTTAAAATTTTAAATGAAGAAATCTACAAAAGACATTAATTAAGGGAAGTCTTTGGGGGCTTCTCCAGCATCAGTGTATGATATTTCCCCTTTTAGAGAAAAAAATATTCTATGTGATTTTTCCAAGTTGTATTGGAACATGTGCACTGTTTTTATACATTGTAACTGAAATAAGGAGGAGGAGGTATTGGATGTTCAAAAATTTCTTCTGTGTCCCCCTTGCCCAGAAATTATGCTTGTTTATTGTTGTCACCATTGTGCCTATCATAAATGAAGTAAGAAAGCTGTGATTGGAAACCACCTCTGAGCCAAAGAAAGTGGTACTCCTCTCCCCACATTGAGGCAGTCATCCAGCTTTGTTTCCACTTAACATGTAAATTCTTTACTACCTACCAATCCAAATGATCAGAGGGGTGCTAGATTGCTTCATTGTTCAAAGAAATAAAAGAAAATTCAGGTAGAGAGTATTTCAGGTAACATCTGAATGTCTGGGATAGAAAATGAAGACATAGTAAACCCTCACTTATATTTCATGTCTCAAAAAATCCATTTTGTTAGAAAGGAAAGAATCAAATTAAGGTATAAGATAGGGAGAGAAATCACTTCCAATTTTTCCAGGTCCTAAAAGAGTATTGCTATCTACTAAAAATATATAATTAATTTAATTTTTTTCAATAATTGTTTTGCTATTTTCATATCTATAAAGTTTTATTTGTTTTACGAAGGACTAGTTCAATTTGTAAATATAGATTGAAAAAATAAATTTTTTTCAACTGTACTTATGATCTTATTTTAGTTTATTTATATTCAATTGGATTCATTGATTTGTGGTGTTTTTTAAGTCAGATTTACATTTTAAGAAATGAATAATTTTTTATTTTCTTCTGCATAGTCAAGACGTTGTCAGCAGAGGGAAGAAGTTTGAAATATGGCATTTGAAAGTAGCCCCTTCCAAAGTTGTCACTAACATTGTGTTTCAGACGGAAGGATCTTGGTGACAGGGTCTTAGAGAGTAGGGGAATGCCCTGAGTCACAATGCTTGGGGGGTTCTCCCAAGAAGGTCAGAAGCACTCAGTGTGTAATAAGCAGGGGGCACTACAGCAGCCATTATCTTCCCTCCGACAGAGCGGCTCACTGACCTGGCATGCTGGCAAATGGAGAGGAAAACTCTGCTCTGAGATGTAAATGCCCCATCCAGGTCCCTCATGAATATCTTGTCTCCAGGATTCAAGCAAGTGACCTGGAAAACAAGGTTCCTCCCCAATCAAAATGACAGGCAGAGCTGGTTTCCTGTTAGGAAGACTATGAGGTGTGTAAAAAAATTATGATTTCTGAGGGGAAAAAAATGAGATGTCACACAGAGCAAAATATTACTTTCAAATGGTCCTCCACAGTTCTTTTGAATGGCAGCTGTTAAGAATTCAATTGTGTGTGTGACATGCTGGAATCCAGAATGGAAGTTCTGTTGGGGGGCAGGAATGAATAGAAATTTTTGATTTAAATACTCATTTGAGAATATTTGAATATCTGTCATTCTTTAGAGTCTAAAGATTAATTCTTGAAAAAATAATTTCCATTAACAACATAAATTCTAACCTTGTCAAATTTCTTATGTAATGCATTGGTGCTGAGAGGAATACTCTTGCAAAACTGTACCATTAAATATATAATCCTGGTTTACAGACAATGTTTTCCTCTAAAAGTTTTATTGCTTTATCAGTTATTTGGTTAGGGGGAAATCATTAAGATATATTTCCTTTGATGCCCAACAAAATAATCATGAATCACCCATTTTTTAAAATTATGAAAAATATTGAAATTATAAAAAGTAGCATTATATATTTCAATGGAGGAGATGTCTGAAATTTATATGTGTGTGTGTTAGTCACTTAGTCGTGTCTGACTCTGTGACCTGATGGATTGTAGCCCACCAGGCTCCTCTGTCCATGGAATTCTCCAGGCAAGAATACTGGAGTGGGTTGCCATTTCCTTCTCCAGGGAATTCATATAGAAAATATCATTTCAAAATATTTTATTATATAATGTTCAATATATAGTAAAACAATGCCTTAGATTTTGGTTAATTTTTAAAAAGTATATTTATTTAAATATTCTGCTTATTTCAAGTAATATATTTTCTGATTTTTTAAAATAATTTATAAAACTGCAATTCAGTTAAGACAAATAAACGTTTCTACACCATGATCAACTTGAAATAATTAGTCATCTATCAGATATGGCAGGCAAAACACGTGTGTAAATCATAGCTAAGCCTTTTCTAAAGAGCCTCTTGATGAAAGTGAAAGAGGAGAGTAAAAAAGTTGGCTTAAAGCTGAACATTCAGAAAACTAAGATCATGGCGTCTGGTCCCATCACTTCATGGGAAATAGATGGGGAAACAGTGGAAACAGTGGCTGACTTTATTTTGGGGGGCTGCAAAATCATGGCAGATGGTGATTGCAGCCATGAAATTAAAAGAGGCTTACTCTTTGGAAGGAACGTTATGACCAACCTAGAAAGCATATTAAAAAGTTGAGACATTACTTTGTCAACAAAGGTCCATCTAGTCAAGGCTATGGTTTTTCCAGTGGTCAGGTATGGATGTGAGAGTTGGACTATAAAGAAAGCTGAGTGCCAAATAATTGATGCTTTTGAACTGTAGTGTTGGAGAAGACTCTTGAGAGTCCCTTGGACTGCAAGGAGATCTAGCCAGTCCATCCTAAAGGAGACTAATCCTGGGTGTTCATTGGAAGGACTGATGCTGAGGGTGAAACTCCAGTACTTTGGCCACCTGATGTGAAGAGCTGACTCATTTGAAAAGATCCTGATTCTGGGAGGGACTGGGGGCAGAAGGAGAGGGGGACAACAGAGGATGAGACGGTTGGATGACATCACCGACTCAGTGGACATGGGTTTGGGTAGACTCTGCCAGTTGGTGATTGATAGGGAGGCCTGACGTGCTCCAGTTCATGCGGTTGCAGAGTCAGACAAGACTGAGCAATTGAACTGAACTGAACTGAAGCCTCTTCTGCCTTACCAAGGACAACATTTACACTTAAACCCACCCATTAAAATAAGATTTAAAAAGATATTTGGGGATTTCTAGTTCATACATGTATAGAAATTATTTCTTAGAAAAATAACATTTTAATGTTATTTTAAAATTTTTTGCTAATATGATGTATAAATCATTTAAAAATCCACTTTGGAGTTAAAACCAGGCTTTCCAGGTGGCTCAGTGGTAAAGAATCCACCTGCCAAAGCAGGAGACACAGAAGACCTGAGTTTTATCTCTGGGTCAGGAAGACCCCCTGGGGTAGGAAATGGCAACACATTCAAGTATTCTTGCCTGTAAAATTCCATGGACAGAGGAGTTGGACAAGACTGAGTGACTGAACATCCATGCACAAAGTTAAAATCACTATCTAAAGAGAAAATAGAAGCAAATATTTCTGGATTTGTCACTAGGAATTGTATATACACACACATACACTTTACCCCTTGGTATTTCAATGTGAAATTTCCGTTGCTTTGTTGAAGTTTTCTTTTGATTTTTACTTTTGTATTCAACATAATCTGAATGTGAATTTATTCAGTATTGTTATGATCTTTTCCCCAGATTTTGGGATTATCTTCCAAAAGATTTGCTTATCATGTGGAAGTTTTCAGGCTCCACCATGGGATCTGAGACTGACTGGTTTTGATGTTTTGGAGTTGTTATGAGCCAGTTTTGGAAAACTACAATTTAAATTTGCACACAGAGCTTAGACAGAATGAATATGTTAATGAGTTCCAGCCATGGATTGCACACTCAAATTATCATCAATTGTGCATGAAATTTTTCCAGGCTATTTGTTCTGAAAATAAGTACTAAATTATGCATTCAACTTAGATTCAGGCATAAAATAGGTTTTCACAAATATTTTCAGATAGCAATTTTTGTGTGTGCAAATACTATACAATCTTATATGGCCTTTTCATTTTACAACATTAAAATCACCATACGAGTGAATTCATTGACACAAAAGCACAGACAGAATTTCTGCCACTCTTAAATTATACCTTGGAATAATAAAATTCACTATTGTCTCTTAAAACTACCATAAACTGTCTTCTATTCACTTCTATTTTGCTATTGAATGTACCTTCAATCTAAGGAAACAACAGTTAAGCATTCATTTTTAGTAAGCATTATAGTAGCAAAATTGAGTTTCTCTGAATTTTTCATTCAGATTTTGAAAAGACTTTAACTTGTTAAAACTACATTTATCTTCTTGATTTCTACAACAAAATAACAGATGTAGGTTAAAAGATAATTCTTATTTATAATTATAGCAACATTTAATTGTTAGAAGAATAATAAGGCAAATGAGTGACTTACATTCTGTGGCCTAGCACTAAAATTTTCCTTATCCAAGACTGTTGATTTTACTAATGAACTTATTAATTCATCGTTACCAAATAATAAAAAGTCCAGCTAGCTGTTTGCAAGGCATTCTTTATTGTGCCTCACAAGGATCAGGTTAGAGAAAATATTTTCATGTGGGGTTAAGGAAACTAAGCATGAGCTTGAAGGAGTCTTGTTTCTTCTCCATTCCTGCCTCAATTGTGCCGGTGGGAGGGGGGTTCATGTTTGGGAACACATGTAAGAATTAAAGATTTTAAAATTAAAAAATAAAAATTAAAAAAAATAAATTAAAAAAAAAAAAAAGAAAGGGGACAGAAGTTGAACAGTTGAAGTTGCAGCTGAGCAGATGAAGGGGAGCAAAGACTTTTGTTGTGATGTGAGCCGAGAGGGGGATATCTGTAGTAAGAAAATGAAGAACTGTGTGTTTTCTTGGAGCTACAGACCTCACATACTCACTTTTTTGGTATCTGAACTGGCCTCCATTACAGCTTAGGAGTTTTCCAAGAGAATACACTTGTCATAGCAAACACTCTCTTCCAACAACACAACAGAGGCCTCTACACAGGACATCACCAGATGGTCAATACTGAAATCAAATTGATTATATTCTTTGCAGCTGAAGATAGAGAAGCTCTATACAGTCAGCAAAAACAGTACTAGGACCTGATTGTGGCTCAGATCATGAACTCCTTATCGAAAAATTCAGACTTAAATTGAAGAGAGTAGAGAAAGCCACTAGGCCATTCAGTTCAGTTAAGTCCAGTTCAGTCGCTCAGTCATGTACGACTCTTTGCGACCCAAAGCCAGGCCTCCCTGTCCATCACCAACTCCCGGAGTTCACTCAGACTCATGTCCATCGAGTCAGTGATGCCATCCAGCCATCTCATCCTCTGCCGTCCCCTTCTCCTCCTGCCCCCAATCCCTCCCAGCATCAGAGTCTTTTCCAATGAGTCAACTCTTTGCATGAGGTGGCCAAACTATTGGAGTTTCAGCCTCAGCATCAGTCCTTCCAATGAACACCCAGGACTGGTCTCCTTTAGAATGGACTGGTTAGATCTCCTTGCAGTCCAAGAGCCTCACAAGAGTCTTCTCCAGCACCACAGTTCAAAAGCATCAATTCTTCGGTGCTCAGCCTTCTTCACAGCCCAACTCTCACATCCATACATGACCACTGGAAAAACCATAGACTTGACTAGATGGACCAAAGGTATATCTCTACTTTTGAATATGCTATTTAGGTTGGTCATAACTTTCCTTCCAAGGAGTAAGGGTCTCTCCTCTTTCATTTTCATCAAGAGGCTTTTTAGTTCCTCTTCACTTTCTGCCATAAAGGTGGTGTCATCTGCATATCTGAGGTTATTGATATTTATCCTGGCAATCTTGATTCCAGCTTTGCTTCTTCCAGCCCATTCAGGTATGACATAAATCAAATCCCTTATGATTATGCAATGGAAGTGACAAATAGATTCAAGGGATTAGATCTGATAGACAGAGTGCCTGAGGAACTATGAACAGTAGTTCATAACATTTTATAGGGTGCAGTGATCAAAACCATTCCCAAGATAAAGAAAGGCAAAAAGGCAAAATGGTTGTCTGAAGAGGCCTTTGAAATCGCTGAAAAAAGAAGTTAAAGGCAAAGGAAAAAAGGAAAGATATATGCATCTGAATGTAGAGTCCCAAAGAATAGCAGTGAGAGATTAGAAAGCCTTTTTAAGTGAACATTGCAAAGAAATAGAGGAAAACAAAAGAATGGGAAAGACTAGAGATCTCTTCAAGAAAATTAGAGATACCAAGGGAACATTTCATGCAAAGATGGGCCCAATAAAAGGCAGAAATGGTATGGACCTAAAAGAAGCAGAAGATATTAAGAAAAGGTGGCAAGAATACACAGAAGAACATTACCAAAAGATCTTCACTACCCAGATAATCATGATGGTATGATTGCTCGCCTAGAGCCAGACATCCTGGAGTACAAAGTCAGGTGGGCCTTAGGAAGCATCACTACTTACAAAGCTAGTGGAGGTGATGGAATTCCAGCTTAGCTATTTAAAGTCCTAAAAGATGATGCTATTAAAGTGTTCCACTCAGGATGTCAACAAATTTGAGGCTTGTCTAAATTTGTTGACAAAATCCCACACAGGGGGCTTGTCTCTTATGTGTAAAACATCCTATATGTGGCTTGACCCACTCATTCCTTGGTATAAAAGTTCACCTGTGTGATCTCGTTTTTCCTGAGTCTCTTCCCAGACCCAAGTCCCCTCAGCAGTGGCCACAGGACTGGAAAAGGTCAGTTATCAATCCAATCCCAAAGAAGGGCAATGCCAGTGAATATTCAAACTACTGCACATATGCACTCATTTTACATGCTAGCAAGGTAACACTCAAAATCCCTCAAGCTAAACTTCAACAGTATGTGAACTGAGAACTTCCAGATATACAGCCTGATTTACAAAAGGCAGCGGAACCAGAGATCAAATTACCAACATCTGTTGGGTCATAGAGAAAGCAAGAGAATTCCAGAAAAACATCTGCTTCATTGACTACACCAAAGCCCTTGACTGTGTGGATCACAACAAACTATGGAAAATTCTTAAAGAGAGGGGAATACCAGACCATCTTACCTGCCTCCTGCAAAACCTGTATGCAGGTCAAGAAGCAACAGTTAGAACTGGACATGGGACAACAGACTGCCTCAAAATTGGAAAAGGAGTTTATTAAGACTGTATATTGTCACCCTGCTTATTTAACTTATATGCAGACTACATCATGCAAAAACCCAGGCAGGATGAAGCACAAGCTGGAATCAAGATTGACTGAAGAAACACCACTCACCTCAGGTACGCAGATGACACCAAGCTTATGGCAGAAAGCGAAGAAGAACTAAAGAGCCTCTTGATGAAGGTGAAAGAGGAAAGTGAAAAAGCTGGCTTAAATCTCAAAATTCAAAAAACTAAAATCATGGCATCCGGTCCCATCACTTCATGCCAGACAGATGGGGAAACAATGGAAACAGTGACTGATTTTATTCTCTTGGGCTCCAAAACCACTATGGACAATGACTGTAGCCATGAAATTTAAAGATACTTGCTCCTTGGAAGAAAAGCTATGTCAAACCTAGACAGCATATTAAAAAGCTGAGGCATTACTTTCCTGACCAAGGTCCATATAGTCAAAGCTAAGGTTTTTCCAGTAGTTATGTACAGATGTGATAGCCAGAGAATAAAAAAGGCTGAGTGCCAAAGAATTGATGCCTTCAAACTGTGGTGCCGAAGAGGACTCTTGAGAGTCCCTTGGACAGCAAGGAGATCAAACCAGTCAATCCTAAAAGAAATCAACCCTGAATATTCATTGGAAGGACTGATACTGAAGCTGACTTCCCAATACTTTGGCCACCTGACGCGTAGAGCCAACTCACTAGAAAAGACCCTGCTGCTGGGAAATATTGAAGGCAGTAGGAGAAGGGGAGGGCAGAGGACAAGTTGGTTGGATGACATCACTGACTCACTAGACGTGAGTTTGAGTAAGCTCCAGGAAATAGCAAAGGACATGGAAGCCTGGTGTCCTGCAGTCCATGGGGCCACAAAGAGTTGTACACAACTGAGCAACTGAAGAACCACAGCAGCTTGAATAAAAGAATGGCAAGTAATCTGGTCTCATCTTACATTGCTTCCTGAGAGCTTCCTGGGATCTAATGTGGTTACAGCATGGTTCAGTCACACATAGAACTTCAGTGGCTTCTGAATAAGCTTGTTTATACTTCAGATTGTACTTCAGAGTTCTCCATATCTGACTGCAGCCTGCTAGACTCCTCCATCATGGGATTTCCAGGCAAGAATATTGGAGCAGGTTGCCATTTCCTTCTTCAGGGCATCTTCCTGACTCAGGGATCAAACCTGACTCAGGGATCAAATCCCGCATTGCAGGCAGAATCTTTACTGTCTGAGCTACCAGGGAATCCCTGAAATGTCAAACTATAAAAGTTTTTTTGATAGTGTTTGAGAAACAACTAAATAAATAAACACAGTTTTCTCAATGGTTTATTTAGTTAGAGAAACTGATAACTAGTGGACAGTAATACCCCAATCTTGCAACTTTTGGTGGCTTTGAAAAAATAGTTTATACTTCTGGCAGAATTGAATGGTCCACATTTTTTAAATTCAAAAGGAAATGTGTTTCATAGGCTCAGGGATAGCATATGTTAAAACTGAAGTAGGTAAAATTTGTCATTGCTATCATTACTTGCATAACCTGCACCTTTCTTTTCCCAAATTTTCTTTCCATGAGAGTGAATCTTCCATTTTGATTTTCCCAACTCACTTCTACCCCACCCCACACACAAATCCATTGCTTCCAAGTCCTCCTTCTGACCTCACTCTTTAAGGATATGCCCTCTCTGGGGTGAACTCCTAACAGCCTCTGTGCTATGCTAACCATCCTCTATGACTGAAGTTTATCCCTAGGTGGCTGTCTTTTCCAGCAATTGTTTGGTTGCAAGAAACTGAAATCCACTACAACTAATCTAAGCAAATGAGAATGACCATATGTCCAAAGCCAAGAACAGAAACTGTAGCCATGCCTTATGTGGAATTGGAAACAGAACCTGAGAAGTCATCTATAATAAAGGCAATTATCATCTCCATCTGTCTTTCTCTGGGGCTGTGTGTGTATACATATCCTCTCTCCCTGCACGTTTTCTGCTTTATCTTTAGAGAATATTACTCTGCTTATTTGCAGAGACAGGCTCATCTTGACTTACCCCTCAAAGTGACCTCTATATTTGAGGTTACTCATTTTACAAGTCTAGTAACTGAATTTGATTGATCTGATTGTACCAATTGTAGTGTTCTCAGAGAGAGAATCCAATGGACCCAATGCAGCCTCTGGGGTAGGTGTTGTTATCCTTGTGCTCTGTCGCTCAGTCATGCCTGACTCTTTTGTGACCCCATGGGACTGTAGCCCGCCAGGCTTCTCTGTCCATGAAATTATCCAGGCAAGAATACTGGACTGGATTGCCATTTCCTACTCCAGGGGGTCTTCCTGACCCAGGGATAGAACCTGAGTCTTGTCTTTTGCATCTCCTGCATTGGCATGCAGCGTCTTTACCATTGTGCCACCTTCCCTAAATCAGTTAGCTATGCCTAGAGAGAAAGAAGCATCTGAAACAAACAAGGTTGAAAGGTGGAGAGTGGAGAAAGGTGGCCTAGCTATGAAAGGAGAATCAAGGAATTGTTAGATAATTTGATTAAATAATCTGTGCTAATGTGTTCAAAAAGTGCTAGTGAATTATCATTTGGTAAAATGTTTTACCTTTTAATGGCTCTTTTGCACTTAGACGATAAGCTCAAATGCTTCCAAGAAGTTGGGCCAATAATTATATAAGGGAAACATCTGGGCACAGAACAGCTGTATGTGGAGGATCTTTTAGACAATTGGAGAGGGAATGTGCAGCGTAAAAGCATTAGAAATTATTTTTAAATTTATGTGTAGTATAAATGAAAAACTTGGCAGCCAGAGGTGCCCTCAGTGTGCTATTTTGTGATTCCTGATCTGAAGCTCTGATGTAATTCAAAAGGAAGATTTTAATGGTTGCTCTGACTGGCACCATGAAAAAGTCAGTGGAAAAGGTAATACTGCCTTGTGCCATTCCCTAAATCCAATAGGAAAAGTTCTGTTTGGGGGAGTAAGAAGATCTGGGTTCTAGTTCTAATGTTATCATTTGTTGACTTTAAGATTTTAAATGTAGGAGTTTTTCCTGTTTGACCTCACAGAAAACGGAGTGATTGCTCAGATTTTTATTAATTTAGTATCATTAGAACAGCATGGTGATGGTAATGATGGGGGCACTGTGTCAAAGCAAAGAAGAAAATTCCTAGGTCCTATCCCAAACCAACAATTGCAAAATGTCTGAGAGTGGTACCCCGGAGTGTGTATTTTCTAAAATTCCCCAGATGGTTTTAATGCAGTTGTGATGGTGACTGCCTTTTAGGAAGCTGACCTGGCTGCTCCCTCAGCTCTCACAGTCTAAGAGACTAATGTTCAAAGACTGACCTTTTCTCATGGGCTGTTCTGCCTGAAATGGAATCTGGGATTGCCATATTGAGTAAAACCAGACTTCCCTTGGGATAGATTAACACATCTGCCATTATTTTTTTCCTCGGAGGCTAATATGAGGGATTTCTGTTTTCGGACATGTTAAAGCGTGCTTCTGCCTGGGATCAGTCATTCAACCATTAATTCGTGATTCCTTGTTTTGTAATGCTGTTTTCATTTTACTATTTTGTGTGTCTGTATCTTTACACTGTCTACAGTTTCCTACTCCTCTTCAAAAAGTGAACTCTTTAGTTTTGAGTTTAGAAAGAGTTCATACCCCTTGACCTCCCCCAATCAGATTTCGCTAAATACTCAGTCTCATTCATGCAATTCTCTCGTGTGCTTCTGCCTCACCTTGCATGGAGTTATACTTATTTCCTGTACTGAACTGCAGAATTTGGTTTGTTCTGCCTTTTTCATTAAATTTTACTTTCATGAGGAGAAAACTCTACCTTATTTATTTCTCTATTACTATTATCTAGCACATTGGCTGAAAAAAAGTCTGTCTGTGTAATGAGTGAATTAGTGACATGAAAACTGCTGTTACTATTGCTCATCTCACCATCACCACCGCCACCATCATCACTGCCATCAGCACTATATGTACGTAAGAGCTCTCTCTCTCTATGGTGACAGGTAGTTGCTCATTTCTGTCTCCTCCCCCACCCCACCCCAGATGAGAGATCTGGGTATAGCATTAAAATAAACGGGCCAAGGTCAATATGTTGGTAAGCAGCAGAGCCAGCTTCTAAATCTAGTCTGACTTTGGAGCCCAAGGTCTTAACCACAAAGATATACTCCACCATTTATTACAGTTGCTCTGAAGTCTGCAGTAAAGATTTGTTGGGCTGCCTTAGAGTCAGGGTCACCAGATTATTCACAAGAAGAGAAGCATTTGTTGCTTCCTAGTAACTTCTCACACAACCCTAGATTTTGTCTTTTTCTCTTTTTTTCCCCTGCATGTGCTTGACTGCATCTCTGTGCAAGCTCTAGTCAAAGCATCACAGCAGTCTCAGTGATTCAAGTTTACAAGGTGAGAGCCAAGGAAGAGAATGTACTGTTCATCCAGTAATACATCAACTTGTTCAGGGAAGACAGGAAAAAGAGTAAAGAAACACAAAAACTCCAGTCTTCATAATCATCACAGTTTACATACTCAGTGGATAAATAAATGACCTCCACTAGTGATTTTTTTTTTAGAAAAATATTTTTTTAACTTCAAACTAACAGAAAAGTTTCAAAAAATAGGGTAATAAATTCAAGTCTGCTCTTCATTTGTATTCATCAAATATTCTTTGCTTGCTTGCTTCCTTTGTCTCTCTCTCTCTATATATATATACATATATTTCTCATATATCTTTCATAAATATATGAAAGAATTATATATAATATGCTTGATAATTATGTAATATATATATATGAGAATTATATATATGTTTGTATAGAGTAGACTTAGATCTAGGTACCAACTCATATATATGGAATAAATTGAAAGAATAACTTGAAAATATCATGCCTTCATTCTTAAATATTCAGTGCATATTATCTGAAAATAACATTCTCTTATGTAACTACAATTGAAATCATCAAAATAAAGAAATTTAACAATGATTTTAAAATGCTTTTGCATAGCAAAGGAAACCACAAACTAAATGAAGACAGCCCACAGAATGGGAGAAATTATTTGTAAATAGTGTGACTTGCAAGGGATTAGTCTCCAAAATTTATAAACAGCTTATACAGCTCAATATTAAAAGACAAAACAAACAACCCAATCAAAAAATGGACAAAAGTCCTAAATAGACATTCCTCCAAAGAAGACATAGAGATGGCCAAGAAGCACATGAAAATATGCTTAACACAGGCTCCCTTGTCCCTGGGATTCTCCAGGCAAGAACACTGGAGTGGGTTGCCATTTCCTTCTCCAAACTAATTATTAGAGAAATGTAAATTAAAAGTAACATGAGATATCACCTTGCACCAACCAGAATGGCTATCATCAAAATATCTGCAAACAATAAATTCTGGAGAAGGCGCAGAGAGAAGGAACCCTTCTACACTAACGATGGAAATATAAATTGGTATAACTCATATGGAGAATGGTAAAAGATTCCTTAATAACTAAAAATAGAGCTACCATGTGATCCAGCATTCCCAATCCTAGGCATATATCTGGGAAAAAACATGGTTCAAAAAGACCCGTTTACCCCAGTGTTCATTGTAGCACTGTTTACAATCTCTAAGACATGGAAGCAACCTAAACGTCCATTGACAGATGAATGGATGAAGAAGATGTGGTATATACATGCAATGGAATATTACTCAGCCATTAAGAGGAATGAAACAATGCCATTGCCGCTACATGGATGGACCTGGAGATGATCATACTAGTGAAATAAGTCAGAGGAAGACAAATATCATACGATATTGCTTATATGCAGAGTCAAAAAATTTATATAAATGAGTTATTTACAAAACAAAAATATACCCAGAGAACGAACTTATGGTTACCAGGTGGAAGGGGGGGAAGTTGGAAGTAAGCCATGTACACATGGCTCTATTTGAAACAAAATGCCTTTCTGCCAAAAAGATGCATTAATTACCCAATTTATGTCAATTTTCAAATGTCACTAATTGTTCCAATAATGTCCTTTTAGCTCTTCATTTCCAGCGCAAGATCATTCATCATCTTCAGTCATCCCTCTTTTAGACGCATTTAATCTGAAGTAGTTCTTCACTCTTTTTTTCCCCCTCTCAGTTATTACTTTGACATACTCTAAAGTACATGCCAGTTATATTGTAGAATAACTGAAAGCTTTATCTGATGTTTTGTCTGATTTTTTTTCTCATGATTTGATTCAGTTTATGCATTTGTCAAGAATTTCACAGAAGGCAGACTGTATTCTTCACAGTGCATCACATCTGGGGGCACATCTTGTTTTCATTGTTGTCTGCCTGTTTGTTTTGCTTTTATCCATGTTATTGGTGATGTTAACTTTTGATCATTCCTCTAGGACGGTATACTCTGTTCACTTTAAAAAGTGGGTCATGAATATGTTATATGTGAGAAGATCTTTTGAGAGCATTTAAATAGTGCTTTCTTTCTGCAGATTTTTCATTCTGCCTCAATTGATGACCATCTTTATTGCATGGAGGTGATTTTCTAATTCCATCATTTTTTTGCATTTATCAGTAAGCACTTTACTGTAAATAAGATCTTCCCTTTCTCCCTCAGTTATTTGTTTATTTTATTATAGGCTCATGGCTTTTTATTTTATTCAGTGGTTTATAACCCATGCAAAAATATTTTATAAAATCACAAAATGGTCTTACACTTGGCAGTGGGGGTCTCTTAAAGCTCTGTTTTTTATTGCATATTTTATTGATGCTATTTCATGCAGATTTCTTTTTGTTGCTCATATAAAAATTTTCAGAATCAACCAGGTTATGTTGTTCAGAGATAAGGAACTTTGGGATGAAAAATGAGTAGTTTCCTGCATCATTAGAGTTATAGTCAGAGGTGCTTGGTAGCAGGCTTGAGGGAGCCAGTTGCTTGCATCTTTGCTCAGCTCCCAGTGACATATGTTGGTAGCCTGGAATCAGCCATATCACAGAAATTGTCAGACTTCCCTCCACTCCCACACTCCTGAGAGGTGGTTGTTTAACATTTCATCCACACACTGCTAGCTATATACAATGTCTAATTTTCCATTACTCTCTTTAGACTGGCTAAGCATCCTGAGCAGAAGTTGGTATACTTCTTGAAATCCCAATAAATTTCCCCATTGGTTATCTTCCCATACATGGAAAAGAGGCATCATAACCCTAGAGTCATCTGGTAAAAAGAGGTCATTCCAATTCCATGAGCTTGGCTCTTTGGGGTCTCAGAGGAGTGTGTGCCTGGAGCGGAGGTAGTCCCTTCTGAATGGGTAAATACAATTACCCAGCTTCAATGAATGTAGCTGCCATTTTAGGTTCACTGATTCCTCTTCCCCTCAGCCTGGCAGCCCCCACACCAGGTCTTTGTCTCACTGCAGCCCATCACAAGGAGCTGCCCCAGATAACTACAAGTTAAAAATGCTTGGGTGAGTTTGTTCTGGAAAGTAGGGTCTCTATCAGATTCTTATTTAAAATGTGTGTGCCCAGCTGGAACATTTATTTATCTCAGATTGATAAGCAAGCCTGGGCTTGTTTTCATCAGCTCCAAATTTGCTTTGGCATGGGAATGTTGACACTACCAACCTGGGCTCACATTTGATCACATGCTTTTACCGAAAGGGTGGCCAGCAGGCTAGGATTCCTCTAATGTGACAGTACTCAAATGTACTATACAGCTTTAAATGCAGTAACATTTGAAAGGCTTGCTCTAACACTGAGAAGGGTTGTAGTATTCTTGAACACATGCAGTTTTAAGTGCTGCACTGTTATCAGAAAAGTAAACAGGAATATGGAAGCTTTACTTACTCTCCTCAAAAAAAAAAAAAAATACTCTCAGTCTGCTGTTTCCAAAGGAAAGCAATATAAAGGATGTATCTAACATCTTTTATTTTTCCACTTTGTGTTGTGTCATATAAGCTGTATTTTCTTTTTTTAAACAATAACTCATAAAATAAAGATAGAAAAATTAAAATTTTCTCCAATTTGCTTTAGTATTTGTAGGATTCTTTTCTGACAGATCCGATTGTGACAAGAAGACAAATATATTAAAGGTTGACACCTGCTATTAAGTTGGAATTTTTGATGAGGTTCAAAGATGGATCTCCATGACCTGGAAAAATAAATCAAGGTCATTGATTGACTCATACAAAGTCTTTTCAGCCATTTATATTACAATGTAATTATAGCAAACTGATGTACAATCCTAGAAGAGCTCTAACCTACTCACATTGATACATATGTATTATATGATGAATAAATGAAAAGAGAAAAACAATATGCAAAGGAAATTATCTACATTCTTCATTATAAGGAGGTTCTAAGTACTGTACAGCTACTGTGAGGATTAGTTTCTGGATCTCCATCTTTCACTGATGCTCAGATTGTCTCGATTTACCTTAGTTTTGCTCGTATTCACTTATTATTATTATTTGAATATAAAACATAGCCTTATTATTTTCCTTGATCTTTATTATTGTTGTTGTTTTTAGTTATTAAGTCATGTCCAACTCTTTGTGACCCTATGAACTGTAGCCAACCAGGCTCCTCCTTCCATGAAGGATTTCCCAGGCAAGAATATTGGAGTGGATTGCCATTTCCTTCTCTCTTTTCAACCCGGGGGTCAAACCCAGGTCTCCTTCTTGGCAGGCAGATTCTTTACCACTGAGCCACCTGGGAAGTCCCTTGATCTTAAAAATTAACATTCGAACTGGAACACTCCCTGACTGCAATATTGAAGAAAGTAGAAACTTCTATTATCCTGAATAAACATCAAATCAAAGTTTTCTATTGAGGTTTCATATGCTGTAGTGATTTTGAGAAATTGGAGAAGAGAAATGCTCATGTTTTCAGAAACTTCTTCCTCAATTTATCTCAGGGTTGGACTCAATCCTACTAAGTCAGTTTTTAGCTCTCTTGCCAAGGAGTGGTAGGATAAACAACAGACTATGTGCTCTGATGCAACCTTTTCTTTGCAACATTTTCTTTCTTGGATGAAAAGGAAAGAGTTGCTTAGCAGGTACATTTCTTAAAGTATGAAAGAGGGTAGTCAGAAATGTGTTGCTTCAAGAAGTATAGCAAGGAGTTACTTAGCCTTTTCTTCAGTTTTAATCAGAAGCAATTCTTTTCCTTAGTTATTCTTTGGAGGAAATTTAAATACACACACACTCACACACACAGCAAAAGGTAGAAAAAATCAAAGAGGAAACCTGTGGTTATGAATTATTGTGACAAAATTCCTGTACCAGAGAAAAATAGGAAACAGAAACACAGGTATTTTTTTTCCCCTAATTTCAGGTGATCCCAGTACACTGTTGAAGTACTAGTAGATTAATGCAATGCTTAAACACAGTGTACATATTTAATTTTCAAATCAAATTCCTTTTTATAGGAACAGGTAAAATATACAATTTAAAGCAAAGTTTCACTATCGTTTAAAATGGATTCTTTTCAATGGATACAAATATCATGAATTTTCCCATTTCAGCACTTTTGATTGTGTTTATTTGGGCTGTGTTTTTACCTGTTATCCCCTTCATCCAAGATTGAATTTGCTTTTCTTTACCTAGCTGATATTATTGAAACTGTATGTCTCTATAGCTGGTCTGTCTATATAGCTTTCTATATATTTACTACATTTCAATGCTGGGAATACCCTAGCATGACCTCCTTCTAGAATTTATTCTTTGTCATTATGGGGATATTTTTCATGTTTCCTTTAAAACCTTAACTGAGAATCACTGAATTAATCTTCTTATGCTTCTTTTTGTAAAAGCATTTTTAAAATTAAATATTTACTGTTTAATTTACAAAGTAATCATCTAAATATTTTCAAAGAGAAGCTGGAATTTTTAAAGATCATTTCTGAAAATTATATCGAAGTCAAAGTTACCTTCTATGGAACATTACAACCAAACTCCAAAGTTATGAAAACAGAAAAATAATTTCTTTTATTTCTTGCTGATTAAAATTTTATAACATGTCAACCTTAATTAAGACTACAATCTAAAATCTGTGTTTTTAATCTCAAGAAGACTACTGGTGACTATGTATGTCAGAAACATAATCTAGCCTTATAAAGGATACAATGTATTTTCTCAAGAAAATTTGTAATTCAATGGATAAATATTGAAATAAAAGAAATGATAAGCCAGTGATATAAAATGAATTCTTGTGTCTCTAAATATTTACATTTGCAGGATGTGTGATGTAGAACATCCTAAAAATTGACTGAAAGGAGCATTTGTCTCCAGGTACGTGGGAGGGGACATAGTAACACATTTAAAAGGCTGAAGAGATTGCAAAACTAAATCACATCAGATGCTGCAGGGTAGCATAAATAGGATTGTATCTTTGTGCATTTTCAGTAGTTAATATGCAGAGAGAGCACTTCTGTGGAATTAGTTTGGCTCCTGTTCAGTTCCCAGCAATATCAATATTAAATCTCTAGTACAGTTGAATAAGTAGGAGATTACCATATTTCCAGATTCATTTTATTATGTACCTTGATGGTTGATTTCTTGTATTGAAAAAAATTACTTCTGAAGTTACTCCATAGACAGCTGGTTTTATTCTAAAGGCATGGAAAAATGTGGACATTTTAGTGTGTGACACATCTGTTTAGTAGCTTTAAGAAACAGAAAGGAAAAGGTTTCCCTTCTGCATCATTTTAATGTAACTAGTTGATATTTTTATACAAATGGCATTTTCTAGATTCAGTTGATTAATATTAGCTTTGTTGCTAATTTATTAAAATATCACATTTAAAAAGCTATTAATTACCCCCTTTCTTTTTCCCCCTCTCCTTTTTATGCAAGTCGGTATAAGAAAAAAGTGCATAGCTGCTATCCATAATGTTCCCTATAGTGAGTTCTATTTTGCCTTGTGCTTTGTCTGCAATTTCCCTCCTGAAATTTGGCACAATATACATAAAAATTAGAATATCAGCCACTAGTATTGTAGATTCTGCCAGACAGAACCATCAATATGAAAAAGGGGGGAAAAACCCACTGCCTTTCATAGATCACCCTTCAACCATCACAGTGACAAAATAATTGTAGGACCAGTAAGATTAGTCAGACCACATGGGCACAGGACACCGAGTCTGCGACAGAAGCAAATGTGCTATTAAGAAAGCAGCCAAGTAAGGGCATGCTGTTCTGACACTTCGAGTGCTGCCTGTGAATATAGATGCCTTCTTTGAGAGAATGTCAGGGCATGGTGATTACCATAATTAAAACATACATATATGGCACATTTGTGACTGTTTAAAGTTTCAGCAAGTAAAGATTACTCACAACTGGAAATCTGCCACACTGACCATGGCTTTAAGACACCACAGAGTTCAGGTGTTATAGGTAACACCATCTAAAGAAAGCACAGCTCTATTCTCAAGGGTTTGTTTGCCTCATGGAAACATGCTGCCAGAGGGCATTTATGCCTGCTATGGTTTAAAAGAACAAACTCACTGGCTCCAGCGAACTCTATTTTTCTTATCAGGCAGCAGAAACTGAGACACTTTAGGTCTTTTGTTTTATAGGGAAGCCAGAAAACATTTCTCCCTTTGTGAAAGCCTAGCAATAAAACAGTCTTAAAAGTCACATTAATTATTATGCTTTGAAGGTTAAATTGATGAGTGTCTCATCAGTTAGTGCCTAGGTATATGCTAACTTTTAAAATGCGCTAATATCATAAATGGCCATGTGTAGTTGTATGTACCCAGTAGATTATAGGGGGTTTATGTATTTACGGCAGTTGGTTAACTTGTTTTTAAAAATCCACTGGGTAACTCACTTCTTTGCTTCTAACATTAGCGTTTTGGCATAAAATAAAAGTTTTGTTTTAATAACAGACCAGCCTAGTAGGAGATGATGGTAGTGAAACACAGTAATTCATTTAATAACCCAGGTAAAGATAAAGCTTTATTTTCTAAGAATGCGTATTGTCAAGGGATCTTCTAGCCTATTTTTTAAATAAATTAAACTTGGGGAAGAATTGTAGACACTAAGTTCAGGCAGCTACCTGCTTTAAAAAAAATCTTCTCTAAATTGTACTTTATATGAAATATAAAACATACATTTCATACTAGAATTTTAAAAGAAGATATTAGAGAGACAAAAAGAATTATTTGTTCATGCTAACTAAATGACTCATTCAGCTAATATTTTATATCATTAAATCGTTATACAACATCAAATATTTGTTATCCAAGAAGGTGCTAACTTATGCTAGGACAAGTTTCAAAAATTTGAGGGCACTTTTCTTGAGGTCACAATGAATTGGGGCTCCACCAGCATTTCATGTGTGGGACCGGCCCTAGTTATCTTGCAATTGCATGGCTCCCTCTTTCCAGCTAAAGTCAGCATTTTCTGTCTCAAACATCTCCATGTCTTTTCTTCTCTGGCTAACAGTTTTATCCAGCTTCACAGGAACTTATTCAGCCACAAACAGGGGTAACACCAAGGTAGGGATTAGTTCGAGACCCTTGTGGGTCTTAGGAATCCACAGAGAAATGTCCCAGGCTTACTGTCCTAGGGTAAAATATACTTTTGAGGCACATTCCTCCTGGTTTCTCAGAGGCAATCCCATGGGCTGGGCCCTACTTACCCACAGCAATACCCCATAGATTACCCTACCCTATATTCTCTTTTTTCCTTCCTTACACCCAATGTCTTTTTCTCATTGTATGTTTTGGGGAGATGCCAGCCTAAGACATAATCCTTCACAAAGAAGGATTGTCTTGAATCTCTCACAACTATTGTATATCCTGCTAAGTATTCTGTTGATTTTATATGCACACTCACCATTCTTATACATTATATACACACATATATGTATTTAATAAGTCTAGAATCTACCTACAAATATAAAGCAGATTTTGTATGCTTTCATATATATTAAAATTTTCAGGAATAAAATTATATATTTGAAAAAACTGGGAAGATTTTACTAAATTTGTTTTCATCTTCAATAAGAAGTTTTCAGCATCTTGGAAAATCTTACCAGTGGCAGAAATTTATTTTTTGATCAGAACATTGTGACTATAACATAGAGAACTTAATGAACAGGACAGGGTTGATCTATAGACCAAGTTAGGCAGAATTGACAATTGTTACAAGGGAAATGGCTTCCCAGGTGGCACTAGTGAGAAAGAGCTCGTCTGCCAATGCAGGAGACATAAAAGACACAGGTTTGATCCCTGGGTTGGGAAGAGCCTCTGGAGGAGGGCATGGCAATTCACTCCAGTATTCCTGCCTGGAGAATCCCATGGACAGAGAAGTTTGGTGGACCACAGTCCATGGAGTCACAAAGAGTTGGACACAACTGAAGTGACTTAACATGCATGCATGCACAAGGGAAATAAAGATAGCTTGGACTAAAGATATAGTCATGGATCTGAAATAATTATATATGATATATATATAAATATATATGATATATATGATATCATATCATATATAAAATATATGATATGTATATGATATCATATCATATATAATTGTTAAATATAATAATGTGCTTTGCACAAATGGAGTTTGAGCTGTCATTGAGATGCCCAAAAGAAGATGTTGGGTAGGCATCTGAATATGTAAGTCTAGAAATTGGAGAACAGGTCATATTAAAAGATATAAATGTTATATATCAACATCCTATAGATAGTAATCAATTTTTATAGCATAGCTAAGATTGCCTAGGGAGAGACTGTTGGGTGAGACATGAAGCCTGTAAGGAGTTCCAAGGATCTCTGATACTTAATTTTTAGGTAGTGTTCAAAACAGACTGAAAAGCAGATGCCAGCAAGGCAGAGAAAACCAGAAAATGTATAAACACAGCAGCCGAAGGATGAGAATGCCTCTAGAAAGACTGAATGTCAAATTCTGCTGAAGGGACACAGTAACAGCTAAAGGCTCCACCATTGAATACTTCCTTTGTAAACTTGGGAAGTTACTTAAAATTGGCCCCTCCATATGGTCTAGATAGAATTACAAACATCACAGGGATATTGTCAGGATTAAATGAGATAGTGTTTGCCTAGGTCTTAGCAAAAACAGTCTTAATTTATAGAAACTTCAGCAAGGAAGAGGATGACCCTTGTTAGGTTTATAATGTCCCTAAAACTTGCTTTGCACTCACTGTAACCATGAGAAATTGACTTGCTGTTTCCTAGCTTAAAAGGAGGGTGGCAAACCCAGACAATATAAAGTAATCCCTAAAGCAATTCCAGTAGCTAAAAATTCAGAGAGCCATAGTTGTTACAGAACCTAATTACAGCCAAACCACATTTATTCACCACCATCAGGAAATGATGGAATCTACATCGGCATTTTTCAGGTGCTGTACGGTATCATGTTACTTAAGTTATTGTGTCTGCTTTTTAAAGTGTTTCTCCTCACCTTCTCTCTGTTGTAGTCCATGGTGATTTCAAGTTGTGGTTAGGATGCCCGTGACTAATAGTCATTCCTTTCTGTCCCACACAATCACTAATTTCTTGCCTTTAATTATGAGGCTACCATCTTTTTACCATAGTATGACTTTAGTTTGGGGTAATGTGCAGGTGCTTTATGTAAATATCTAATGCAGCTATGTATGAAATTTTTACACCAGACAAATTTGCTGGTGGTCATCTCTAGTTAACATGAAGAATCTTCACTTCTGCCTTCAAAAGAGCAACTTACTTTAGTTTATCTCTGTACCTTTTGTGTCCATATGAATCATCCGAGGAGCTTGTTAAAAATGCTAGTATCCAGCCTTTGCTGCCATAGAGTCTGATTTAGTGGGTCTTGTTTGACACTCAGAAATCTTAATTATTTAAAGGCCACCAACTTTATTCTGACATATATTGAGCACCTTGTGAAGGAGGTGTAGTGACTTAAAATTGTAGACTGTCTAACTAGATATACTGGATTTGAATCCTAGCTCTATCACTTACTAGCTGTGACCACTTAAATAATTAAACTTGCTTCTTTATTTGTAAAATGAGACTCATGACAGTAGCTATATTATAGGTTTATTGTGAGGATTACATGAGTCAATCATGAAAGTACTTTGCACAGTGACTGGCACATACTAAATGCTTGTCTTAGGTTGAGTTCCTTGGAAAGCAGAGGCTAAAATAAGGACTTGGGAGCAGTTGCTACTTTGAGAAGTAATCTTAGGAAACAAAACAAAGTGAGGGGTGAAGAAAATAAAAAAGGAAGGGAAAAAGTCCAGGAGAGGGTGAATTAATGGACTGGTTAGTGACGTGGCCAGCTGGGATTCAACACCATGGGGGCCTCCTAAGGGGCACCATATAATTGCCCCACCAAGGAAGAAGGAGGCTGAGGAATTAATCCACCAACTCCTGTTCCCCTCTGGTTGAAAGCTGCCACAGGAGGGAAACTTCCCTCAGTTCTGGGCTGTGCCTGTATGTGACTGATCTGTCTCCCTTGGCTTTAGAGAAAACTTTCTGGCTTCCCTGATGGCTCAGATGGTAAAGAATCTGCCTGCAATTCAGTCGGGAAGATCTCCTGGAGAAGGGAATGGCAACCCAATCCAGTATTCTTATCTGGATAATCCCATGGACAGAGGAGCCTGGTAGGCTATAGTCCATGGGGTTTCAAGGAGTCAGACACAACTGAGCAACTAACACTTTCACTCTGATGCTGAAAGCAGAAGCACCACTGGCAATTTGAATGGGTCCTGATGTACATGGAGTGGAAATGGGGGTAGGTCATGTGATGCAATTCATCACATGCATCTACTACAACTGGTAAACCCAAATGGCGTATCATGTGCTCAGTGTTAATCACTGTTATCCGATTTTAGACATTGTGCCAAGTTCTTTACATGCTATTCTATTTACTTTTTTGAAATATTTTGTGGAATTACCATGTCCATTTCACAGAAAGAAATAACACGAGAGATGAGCAAAAGTTGAAATGCACAATATCACACCAAGAAGAAGGAAACAGATTTAAAACTAAGTTGTCTTTCACCATAATTATCTCAGCCTCACTTGTGATACTTCTAAACAGTAGTAAGAGAGAAGAAATATATATATTCCCAGAATTTAAGTTGTCAAAAGACAAGACAGGAATGGCAACAACTTTGTATGCTTTGATTCCAAAAATTAAAAAAAAACTTCACATATTTGTTTACAAAATACTGGAGCATTGCCAATTCGGATTTGTGCTCTTTATAGTCAGCTCTGAATTATTAAGGATTCGTTCAGTTTAGTTCAGTTGCTCAGTTGTGTCTGACTCTTTGCGACCCCATGAATTTCAGCATACCAGGCCTACCTGTCATCACCAACTCCCGGGGTTTACTCAAACTCATGTCCATCGAGTTGGTGATGCCATCCAGCCATCTCATCCTCTGTCGTCCCCTTCTCCTCCTGCCCCCAATACCTCCCAGCATCAAAGTCTTTTCCAATGAGTCAACTCTTCGCATGAGGTGGCCAAAGTATAGGAGTGATCTCCTTTAGAACGGACTGGTTGGATCTCCTTGCAGTCCAAGGGACTCACAAGAGTCTTCTCCAACACCACAGTTCAAAAGCATCAATTCTTCGGTGCTCAGCCTTCTTCACAGTCCAACTCTCACATCCATACATGAGTACTGGAAAAACCATAGCCTTGACTAGATGGACCTTTGTTGGCAATGTAATGTCTCTGCTTTTCAATATGCTATCTAGGTTGGTCCTAACTTTCCTTCCAAGGAGTAAGTGTCTTTTAATTTCATGGCAGCAATCACCATCTGCAGTGATTTTGGAGCCCCCAAAAATAAAGTCTGACACTGTTTCCACTGTTTCCCCATCTATTTCCCATGAAGTGATGGGGCTAGATGTCATGATCTTCGTTTTCTGAATGTTGAGCTTTAAGCCAAGTTTTTCACTCTCCTCTTTTACCTTCATCAAGAGGCTTTTTAATTCCTCTTTACTTTCTGCCGTAAGGGTGGTGTCATCTGCATATCTGAAGTTATTGATATTTCTCCCGGCAATCTTGATACCAGCTTGTGCTTCTTCCAGCCCAGCGTTTCTCATGATGTACTCTTCATATAAGTTAAAGAAGCAGGGTGACAATATACAGCCTTGACGTACTCCTTTTCCTATTTGGGACCAGTCTGTTGTTCCATGTCCAGTTCTAACTGTTGCTTTCTGACCTGCATATAGGTTTCTCAAGAGGCAGGTCAGGTGGTCTGGTATTCCCATCTCTTTCAGAATCTTCCACAGTTTATTGTGATCCACACAGTGAAAGGCTTTAGCATAATCAATAAAGTAGAAATAGATGTTTTTCTGGAACTCTCTTGGTTTTTCCATGATCCAGTGGATGTTGGTTTAAGGATTAGTTTGTATATAGCTGAACTAAATTTTTCTTATTTCCTCATTCTTCTTGGCATTTTGCCATTAAGTGGTTCCTCTATAGAAGTCTGGTTGTGAAATCCCAGCAGGTGAGTTTTATATTATAACTTATGGGTAGGCCCTATCTCAGTTTAATTGAAAGGAATTTGAAGATTATGGTATAAATGGATGAATTATTTTAGCTAAATAATCCTTAGTTATAGAATTTCACAATTAGATATTGCCTTAAAGGTATCTAATAGGTTTAACTTTCTAATGGGAGAGTTGTTTTTTATCAACATTTTTAAGAAAACATGGCCTAAAATGACAGATAAAATTATTTTTGGAGCTAACAAAACCCAGAAAACTATAGAAATAGCCTATCAGTCATTAACACAGCTAATGATTTTTAGCAGATATTTGTAAGAAAATAATTTTTATTATGTCCGTTTTGCACAAAAGACAATTCATGTAATGAAAGAAATTGTGTGACAAGTTCTGCACTATGTGACTTGAAAATAACAGCTTGGTGTTTAATTAATATAATGAAGTGATATAATCTAACATATTCCATGTAAACCCTTGTATGTTTCAGCATAGAGTTGAAACAGTACCTCAAAAGCAACATTTTTTTTCCCCAAAGTCTATTTTGCTAAGATTGAAATGTGAAATCTCTGATATGCTGAGGAGTGATTTTGAAGTGGGACTGGGTGCTGTGCCTCCACTTGGGCTGAGCAAACCAGCTGTGATAGTTTTTCTGTTGGAGGGAATACCTGCTGAGAGACTAGCCTGCATGTGTTCCTTAATTTCCTGAATTATCATATCCTTATAATCAGTACCTGAACCATGCCGCCATTATGAAGACTGAAACACTAGGTTCCAGGAGAGTTTCTTTCTAGGGGATGTAGTTTGAAGTGGAATATTTTATTTGGCTTCTTATCACTCAATGTGTATGTATGTGTGTGTGTGTATGTATGCATGTGTATGAATTTATACATATATGTGTATACACACAGATTTCTATGTTTGCCTTACCTAAGCCATGAGCCACTTATGCTAATTTATCATAATGAGGTTTCAGATCCCCAAATGGTCTTCAAGTAGTTAAGAAGAAATATTATCTCACTTAAGAAGGCTGAACCAGACAAAATATATTTGGATTATGCATACACTGAGAGAAGAAAAAATAGCATGCCTTACAGACATGCTGCAGGGTCCAAGATAATGAATGCATTTTAATTGAAAATGATATTCTTTTTAATTTAGTGATTACTTTTTCTTTGCATGAGAATGGATACGTGAAGTAAATTGATCCATAATAACCACAGTTTTGAGGCGCCAGTATTCCTTGTTTAATATTTAAATATTCTTTAGCTGCCATTTTATTGCGTGAAGTTGAGCACTTCATACAGACATTATGAACTTTTTGCAATTAGTAAGAATTTAAAGTTTTAAGTTCAGAGAACAATGATTATTGCTATTAGGAATACTAATTCATCTTATAGAACATTTTGGTAGGGTTAAATAATCAAACGCAACTTCTTTTATACATTTCAATTGCAGTTATTGATAAGACTAGGTTTATATTGTTTAAAATGCAAAGGTTTCAAGCGTGGGTGAGATGGAAGATGGTGTAATAATATAGAAAACAAGATAGGGTGGCCAGGAGAGAAGCCCATGTTCAGAGAAAATTAAATGTTTAGATTAGAGCACATTGGGTCTGAAGTGGCAAAGAGACATTCACGTGGAAGAATCAGCAGGTCACTTTTGCATGCTCTACTGAGCCAAATGCTCCAATTCCCGCAGGCAAATTAATCATGTTTACTTCATGTTTGAAGTGACCCTATGAATTCATAGAAAAAGAAAGTTCAAATTAATATGGTGATAAGAATCAAACATGAACAGTAAGTAGTTCAAAATAAAAAGTCTCCAAAGTGTGACCATCTAGCTTAGAATAGACACAGCCCTGATATAAGCATGACGGCAATAGCATTAAATCGTCTAGGCCCAAACTGTGCCCAGTGCTGATGACTCACACATCTGTGTTTCCAGACTAGATTTCTTTCTAAAGCTCACTGGATTAGTTCACTTAAATGACCATAGGACACTTATTCTAAATATGCTGAAGGAAGAAGTCATACTTTCCCCAGCCAGCATCTGCTCGCCCTTCGTTCTTCATGTCAAGTCTATAAAAATAACATCCTGGAATTTGTGCATTTTACAGTACTCTTTTTTTTATTTTAAAAGGAGTATAAATGGAATATTCCTTTATCTCTTTCAGGTTCATTTGAAAATAGTCCTCAAATAAGACTGTAGTTCATAATGTCATTTTTTTTAAACATATATGGTTATTAGAGCTTGTGTCATTGGATTTAAAAACATAAATAAAATGTCTTACCAACCTCTTTTACTGTAACCACCCCCTGAACAAACACATCTCTCAAACTGAATTAAGTTACTCTCTACTTATGAGTAGCTAGGGGTGAGTGACTCTTGGTTCGTGATAGTGATACACTTCCCAGAGCATGTATCCACCATATTCAATGAACAAAAGCTTTCATTTCATACCTGATGATATTGGCCACATGCTCTTCCATGAAAAGTATTGGGGTGAGGTGGGGTTGAAGGAAACTTGTATCTGGCTTATTTGTTTGTTTATTTAATACATTTAATTCCATGTTCTACTCCCATAATTTCTTCTGAATGTGTTCGAGCATCTTATTACTTTAGGAGTTACAGAGTGCAAAGATTAAGTGCCAGGTTGCTGCAGTTCTAAGCCTACTTACACAGGTACCAGAGCAGCAGGTCCGTTATTTCCCACTTCAAGCTTATTTTAATAGAAAATTGGCTGCTACAACCAGACAAATTGTAAAAAGGAACAAAGTCTTAAAATTAAACAATTATACAATGAAGACAGGCCTTATCCAAATCTGCTGAGATCTTCGTTTTTGTTTGTTTTCGTGAGATGTGATTATCATTATGGTGAAGTACAATAACTAAATTCAAAGACTGATGTCTGAGTTAACAGTGTTATAGTAAGTTTTAAATTAGTAAATATTTGTATTATAATGAAAATCTATGAATCAATAAATGAAATTACTCCTGTTTAACACCTTGAGTTATCAATCTATCTTCCATTCACTTGAAAATGACAACCACTTTCATCGAGGCCTCTTGAGTTTAAAAATGGGGTTTAAAGAGTTTGACCAAGTATTGCATTCTTCCAAAGATTGCTTTTTAAAATTCCACATTATAAGTGTTAAAACAAAAGCAAAAGTATTTGACATGTTACTATAATAGTCCCTATCTATACATAAGTTGGAGTCAATGAAAACATAATCTAACATAGTATCTCTAGGGTTGGAGCTATAATTTTACTGTCAATTTTTAAATCATTATTGGCAAGGGCATTTATAAGATATTAATGTTGAAAATTTCCCTAACCAGAGCATCAGTACCCTAACCAGCTTGTTGGAGTGACTGAGGGTTAAAGATGATACATGTACATACCTATTCCTTCACCAGCATCTCCAGTCTAGGAGAGGGGACAGTCCTTCTCCAGCGAAGCTAGTTTTTGTTTAGCTCCATTTTCCTAGCACATTACAAGGCCTTGGGGATATTTTCTGTATGTGCTTCATGTCTTGTTATTATATTCCAAGAGCTTCAGTGTCCTAACACAAAATGATCCCTGGATCTCTTGCTCGTGTGACTGTTGCTATAGTAGCTCTTGTTTTCTTAGCTATACGTACCTTACTTCTTAATCTCTTTGCACAATACCATGCATGATATTGCTATACTGAATTCAAATTTGTTTTCTGTGTTCAACTATGTATAAATTTGAGCTGTCTTCTTTCTGTTTTTTTTTTTTTATTTAGCAACTTTAGCTAATTTTCAAGCTTGATTTTTGTTTTCTTTTATTAAGGACATGGTTCTTCCAAAAATCTAATAATACAGAAAAATAAAAGAATACAATTATCAACCTAATTCACTGACCACCCAGAAATAACCAGTTTTAATATTAGACCCCCTCACATATAGGCACATTATTAATGTAATAGTATAATTATCATTTATAAATAATAAAGAACAATAAATTACTCTTATCCTCACATATATACATATGTACAAAAAGGAAGATCAACAGGAAACAAAATTTGATATACAGACAGCAAAAAGAATGCTATAAAAATTAAATCATATTATAAAAGGTTTAAAAATAAAAAATTTAATATACCATAAAAAAAACAAAGAAAAGCTGAAGGAAATTCTGTAACTCATAAATGTTATATTTATCTTTTTGTATCAAAAATATATTGCTTCTAAAAAGGTTCTAATATTAATATGTAATACTATTAAAAAGATGCATTCTTTTTTCCTTTTAAAAACTACTTCTTTCCCAGTGGAATCCCTATAGATTTTTTGCATATTTTTCCACTGAGCATTTAGCTCTTTGAAGCATCATTTTGCAATTGTCTCTTTTCCACCTTATCAAGGATGTAGGCCTTATCTCATTCTCCTAAAGGCATTTAAAACTCAAAGTCCTTGGTTCCCCAAATTTGTAACAGCTTCAGTTTGTCATTTTGTCCCTCACTCAATTTATTTTGCTTTCAATAATACATTAAAAAGTGTTTTAAAATAATTTAAAATACGCCTTTGTGTTTTAGAACATAGCTTTTGTGAATATTTCGCTTACTATATTGATAGAGATAAGATCCTCCATTGCATTTTCATCTCAGCTTTGTTTCCCTCTAGATTTTGGGTCCTGTTTTTGTTTCGTTTCATTGATTCATAAACTTGTTTATGTTATCTTGTATTCTTTTTCTTCCTTTTGTTTTTGTATTAGAATAATCTTTACATTTTCAAGGTATTGATCCATTTCCTCAATTAAGATCATCTTTACTAAAGGTATCAGAGATGCCTTAAATAATGTTTCTCTTTCCTGTTGACGAGCTGGTCTAGTCTTGTGATGGGAATTCTTGTCCAAGAGCCCTTTGTTTCTTTCAACTCACAGCATCTAGTAAAAGACAGTGGATACTGCTCAAGCCACCACTTCCAGTTTTAAGCCATAGAATAGAACAAGGGACAAAGATTTTTTTTAAATACAAAAAGGCATACACCAGTAATTTGATAAGAAATGTTCATGCTGCTGCTGCTGCTGCTAAGTCACTTCAGTCGTGTCCAACTCTGTGCGACCCCATAGACAGCAGCCCACCAGGCTCCACCATCCCTGGTATTCTCCAGGCAAGAATACTGGAATGGGTTGCCATTTCCTCCTCCAATGCGTGAAAGTGAAAAGTGAAAGTGAAGTCACTTAGTTGTGCTGACTCGTGGCGACTCCATGGACTGCTGCCCACAGGCTCCTCCGTCCATGGGATTTTCCAGGCAAGAGTAATGGAGTGGGGTGCCATTGCCTTCTCCCAAGAAATGTTCATAGAAGTGGCCAAATGACATCGTGGTGTACATATTATGGACCAAAACTTATTCATATCTTGATACAAGGAAGAAGACAAATGTGTTTTTATTTACTGTTTAGATAAAAATCAGAGTTCTGTTTCTAGAGAAAAACAGACTTTGGAAGTAATGACTTTTTCTATCACATTACTCTGATGAGAATGAATAGTTTCCAAGAGAAAGAGTCAAGTGCTCCCTACAACCTTCTATGATAGGTGCTGTTATCATCCTCATGTCAGAAGTGAAGGAACTGGATGTAGAGGAATTAACTTGTTGAAAATCACAATGCTAATAAATGGTTCAACTGGCACTCATTCCAGAAATTCTAGAGGCCAGGTTCTTAACACTGATATGATCCTCATCTTACAGAATGTGACTATTCCAAGGCCTACAAAATAATAATGAGAATTCTCCAGGTATTTTGAACGTATTAAGTTACAGAACCATGAAGATTAACCTGTCATTATTTTGTAAATTTATATAATATGCGAGAAACCCAATGTTTACGCACCCAGATTTCTGCTTCCAAACACAAAAAAAGAAAATAAAGAATAAAAACCAAACAAAAAGTCTTTCAGTTTTGATTAGTCAGCTAGAGTAAGCTTAAAAAGAACACATACTCGGGGGGATTTTTTTAACGTACTGTCTTCAAATGATTTAATGTGTTTTCCATGATTATCTTTGATACTTTGAATAATTAACAAAGACATTTATAATTTTTGAAAAAGCTAGGATATTGCTCTTTCTAGATGATGAGAAAATTCAATAAATTTAAATGACCATCCACTGACTTGTGAGTGACCGTGAAGTTGTCTACTTAGGCATCATTTGATTGAGGAAAAAAATCCACCAAAATATTTCTTCAGTTGGTTGATTGACAGTGACCATGCAAAACCTTAGTTTTACTTATAAGTTATAAAGATAGTATCACTCTTTTTAATGGACATATAATAGTCTAATATGACCTTACTATGATTTGTTCAATCTACTCAGTATGGCCAGCTATTAGACCACTGGGTCATTTCTAGGTTTTTTGCAGTTGTAAAAAATGTTGAAGTAAATAACCTTGTATCTAAATTGTGCACTCAGTTGCTCAGTTGTATCTGACTCTTTGCAGCCTTCTGGACTGTAGTCTGCCAGGTTCCTCTATGTTACTTTTGTGTTTTTTCCTTGCATTTGAGAATATCTTTGGATAAAATGCAAGAACTGGCATTCCTGGTTCAGATGCAGTCTATATGTACATACACATGTATCTTCAGCTCAGGAGTAGAGAGATATCAGTGTTCTATGGGGTGAAACTTTGATCACTGGGAGAAGAAACCAGTAGGCAAAGTCTTCTCTCTCCTTTCCCAACATGGGCTGATCTGAGAAGCAGCTGTTTAAATGGGCTGCAAGATGGTCTCAAGAGATTAAGCAGTTTTGCTTGATCCTATTGCTGTTTGCTGGTCTGCTAATCCACCTCGTATTGGCTCTCTCTCACTTCTCAGTCCTATTTCCCTTTAACCTAACCCTTGTTACCGGGGTTGCACCCTTTAAGAAAGTGGTTGGCTCACATTCTTCTTTTGGGGCAATCATGTATGAGCAAGAAGACATAATAAACAAAACATATAAATAAAATACATCCTATGTTAGATGATGTAAGTACACTAGAGAGGAAAAAAAACAACAAGAAATGAATAGATCTGATATTTGGCAGGTACACACTAGAGCAATGCAATAAACATTGTGCTTTGCTATTAAAATCCCTCCTTCTGGACTGAGGATTTATCTGTACTGATGAGTATTATCAGTAGGGTCTTACCTGAATCCTTTTCTGAGAATTGCCCTCAGTTGAAGAGAGCCTCCTTCCATGTGACATTCCTTTTCTAGATCAGCCTGTATCCAATAAATGGTCATTGTGGGCTATGAAACTTGGCCCCTCTTGCCTCAGTTGTAGGCAGTTCCAAAGAGCCATCTCAGCTTCAGAATGTGTGAGTTCTGCCAACACCTTTGCTGCAATTGCTTTACAGTTCATCTCATCCCTTTGTTCAATCCTATTTTCTTCACTTTCTCATAGGTATTGCTCCTGCAATACCTATGGGCACTCCTTGATAAATTTTTTTTCATGCTAATCTCTGTTCCAAATTCTGTTTTGCAGGGAACTCTACATAAGATATTATGCCATATGAGTTGCTAGAATAATGAAATATAGATGACTCCTGTACAGTGGGATAACTTCCATCCCATGCTGCCAGCCACACTCTCTCCTCTGCTGCTCTAGTCTTGCCAAGTCCTCAATCAGGATCTCCAATCTCCCTTACTTTCTAGAAGTTCTGCAATTCAGAAGGAACCTAGAATAGTAAAGTGCAGAGTTGTGAAACAAAGTTTGAATGCAAATTTTGATTTCCAAATATTAAATTCTTGTAACATTATGTTTAGATTGTGGCATCTCCATTGCCACATCCATCCACATTTATGTGTAAATAACAATGTAAACCAACAAAAGTCACATTCTGTTTTATCTATGCAATTTACCGAATAAGATAAACCATTTCATAAAGCCTATTGATGAAATTTTTTTAAGGAGTCAGTAAATATATGGATAAAATATATTGATGAATGGACAGATGGATAAATGGACTGATAATAGAGACATATTTGCAAATAATCATAATAGCTGTTCTTTTGGTTAAAAAGAGATCTTATGAACTAAGTCACTAAGTAGCCAGCACTTTGATTATCTTTGTAAGAATATAATCTTAAAGGCACTCTGTTAAAAATCGACCACAAAATATCCCATGACATATTTAATAATAGCAAATTTTCAGTTTTCATGATTTAAATATGGTCAATATTACATAGCAAATATTTCTTGATTTGTGTAATGTTTATATATTAAGACAGTCAATGGGCAAATCCAGAAACACTAACAGAAAAGAGTGAGTGGCTGTGGATTTCAACTGCCTTTAAAATATATGAAGCCACTTCTAAGGTTCACTTTTATTAAGATTACTAATTTTAAAGGCCTATTCTTTACAGCATGTCTACCCCAAATTTAGTGTTAAATTTACATTAGAGGATTTTTTTATTAAAATGATAGTAAGAGACACTTTAAACATATTAACACTTGATGTAATAAAAGTTGGCAATTCTGTGCCAGGCCTATTATTGTTAATATTTATCCTTTTTGAAATCCCAGAAATCTAAGTGTTTGTAGTGATAAGACTTTGCTTCTTTTTTAGATGCAAATTCATCATCAAAAGAGCATTAATAATCATAATAATAAGAATGGTCACTTACTGGATGATTCCTCATGCACAGCTATATAACTTAGCTTCTTTATTTAAAATATCTAAAGGGCAAGATGTATACATTGATGCAAATATGAGATTTTTGAGACTTGAGGTATTCTCTGGGTCACCCACAGGGCTAATTTGAAATTCATTCAGTTTTTAATGGCTGAGTAATACTCCACTGTGTATATGTACCACAGCTTTCTTATCCATTCGTCTGCTGATGGACATCTGGGTTGCTTCCATGTCCTGGCTGTTATAAACAGCGCTGCGATGAACACTTGAATCAGTTCTAATGAGGTGGATGAAACTGGAGCCTATTATACAGAGTGAAGTAAGCCAGAAAGAAAAACACCAATACAGCATGCTAACATATATGGAATTTAGAAAGATGGTAACGATAACCCTGTATGCAAGACAGCAAAAGAGACATAGATGCATAGAACAGTTTTTGGACTCTGTGGGAGAGGGAGAGGGTGGGATGATTTGGGAGAATGGCATTGAAACATGTATAATATCATATAAGCAATGAATCACCAGTCCAGGTTCGATGCAGGATACAGGATGACTGGGGCTGGTGCACTGGGACGACCCAGAGGGATGGTATGGGGAGGGAGGTGGGAGGGGAGTTCAGGGTGGGGAACAAGTGTACACCTGCGGTGGATTCATGTTAATGTATGGCAAAACCAATACAATATTGTAAAGTAATTAGCCTCCAATTAAAATAAATAAATTTAAATTAAAAAAAATAAAAATATATTCTTGGGAAAAAGAAAAAAGAAATTCATTCAGCTTGGAGTGTATGTTCTTAGCATTAATGTCACTGATTATTTTAGGTTAAGAGACAACTTTATTTATGATATAATGACTTCCCTGGTGGCTAAGACAGTAAAGCGTCTGTCTATAATGTGGGAGACCCGGGTTCGAGCCCTGGGTTGGAAAGATCCCCTGGAGAAGGAAATGGCAATCCACTCCAGTACTATTGCCTGGAAAATCCCATGGACAGAGGAGCCTGGTAGGCTACAGTCTGTGGGGTCGCAAAGAGTTGGACACGGCTGAGCAACTACACTTCTAAACACAAATGGGAAGATAAATTCATAACAGAAATGTAGCAAGGAAGTTATTGTGTCCTTGTAATCCTGATAGTGTCTTCCAGGAGACTTCGTGGAATTAAACTTCTCTGGAATCAGCTTTCAACTGTAGGGCCTGAAGACAGAATGTAGCAAAGTCTGACAAGGCTCCCTGGAGACCATAGACATCCTGATCACCATATGGCCTGAAAGGGCTTTTCACATGTTACAATATTCTGAAGTAGGGTCTTCAGAATACATTGGCTAATCTTCAGAGTACATTCTTAATCTCATGAACCTAATTATCTGTAAAGAACAGTTTAAGGGGTGCTTCTTCAAATTATTCATACTAGTCCGTGTACTTTTATCTGGGGGCATATATAACTCTCATTATGCAGTGGTTACATTTTAGCTTTGAAAATGTATTCTAAGAAGGATTAAAAGGATTATTCATCTCCATGGTGACCCATGCTCCCATTGTTAATCATAACACAAATGTATCTTCCTCATTCACGTTTTCAGAATACCTCAGCTTTCACATATACATTAAATGTTCATGTTTCATGTAAGTAAAGAAGAAGCTGTATGGGAATACTAAATTTCCTGCTAGAGACCAATATAAAATTTATGTGAAATTGCTTTTTAAATTTTTTACATGATGAAATAATTAGTATTTGCTCTCATATTTCAGAAACATATAATTGAGAAAGGTGCTGTTGATCATACTTAACCTCACACTCTGCTCCAAATGCCCTTTCTTTGTAACAAGCATGGGCTCTGAGGTGCTTGTCCTTTTGGGATTTTCATGGCTGTTGTTGTGATTCTAGTTTAGTTGTCATAAACTGTGCTATGTGAATGAGGAGAGACTGGATAATAAATCATGAGCTTGTTTATTGAGAAGGGTGTTTTCTACATCGTCATGGATAGTCACAGACAATGACAAATGACCCTATCTCTTCACATGCAAATATTCAAATAATAAAAAGACAAAAAATCTTATGCATGCAATGCTTAGTTAAATTTAATACAATTAAAATGTCAAAAATCTATCACTTTAAGAGGTATGTACATGCAATAAATTATTTCTAGTAAACTTTGTTCACTAAAAATAGGTTCTCATTCTTAGGATTATATACTGAGCTTGGGTGATAATAGAAGTAAAAATACACCCCCATAAGATAAAATTTGTAAAGACAAAGGTCAAATAACAGTATTATTTTTTTGCTTGCAATAACTTCTGAGAGAATAGGACTTGCAAAAAATGTTATGTTAAAAATTAAATCTTCAGCTATTTGGACTAAGAAATATGCTTGATAAATGCATGTTAAAAGTGAAAGTGAACATGAAGGCACTTAGTCGTGTCCGACTCCTTGCAACCCCGTGGATTGTAGCCCACCAGGCTCCTCTGTCCATGGGATTTTCCAGGCAAGAATACTGGAGTGGGTTGCCATTTCCTTCTCCAGGGGTTCTTCCCAACCCAGGGATCGAACCCAGGTCTCCTGCATTGCAGGCAGATGCTTTAATCTCTGAGCTACCAGGGAAGCTGGTAATTCAACATCTAAACTTTCTAAATACCGTTTAAATTTTTTTATTATGGTAAGCATATATAATATAAACATACTATTCTGACCATACTTAAATGTACAGTAGCATTAGATACATTCACATTGTTGTGCAACTCTTACCATCATCCGTCTCCCAAATTGTTCACCTTCCTAAACTGAAACTCTGTCTCCATTAAACCCTAACTCCCTATTCCCCCTCCCCACACTCACACCTCTAGCCTGTTATCTACCAAAGTACTCTCTGACTCTGTGAATTTGACTGTTTTAGGTACCTCCTATACATGGAGTCTTTATAATAGTGGACAAGCCACAGGCAGAATACTTACATCAGAGAGTCCATCAAATGGAATATAGAATTTGAACAGGAGGACAGTTAGTAACAGTTCTGGAACTAAACTGCTGCAGACATCACTTAGACACAAGACACATTGTCCCGCCTCTACTCCTTTAAGTGAACCTTTAACAGGTTCAGTTGGTAATAAGCTCAAAGGGGAGAAAAAACTTGTGCCCCAACTGCACCGTTCATTCACCTGTGCAAACAACTTGAACTCTCCTTCTTTTCCAGTGGTTTCCTTGTAATCTTCCCAACGTACAGCTGCTATATAAAACATGAATTATAGTAGGGAAGATCCTGCTGTGTTGTGAATCAGAGTGCACTCGACCACACTTCAGCAGGTTATGGGATGAAAAGAATAAAATGTCTGCAAAGGCCTTATTCCATCCCCTTTTCCAGCTGGTAAAGTCAATGCATGGCAGCTTCCTGGAATGCTTTATTCTGTATCCAGCTATACTAGACATGACCCGTCCCATTCCCTTGCCATCCTTTCCTATACAAATAAATGGTGAGAGCATCTTTCCTTTCTTGAAGCACTGGGGGCCAAATCAATTGCCTAATCAAGTGAAAACAAAACATCTGTGATGTATGAACCGGAGGGTGGCTTTCTCTAGAGATTTTTATAAACTGATTAAGTCAGGGCACCACTAATCCTCTATGCTGCACTTCAGATGTTACATTGACAAGGAAGATTAGAGTGAAAAGATAATGGTTGTGTCACCAGTGTGCAATAAACAACCTGTGAAGAGCCATCAGAGGTTCAGAAATGTTCCCATTACAAATGTAAATGTGAACGTTAGCAACTGGGCTGGAGAGCACTGTGAGAGACGCCTGCCTGTGTGTCAAGGAGATACAAAGGAGAGAAGAGCAGAAAAGGGGTTTATTGTAATAACATAAGACATTAACCCCCATGTGCTCGTCAAATTAAGTTTAGGATATATGAATTTCGTATGATAACATCTGTGCTACTTAATAATAGAGTTGTTTTGTACATTACATTAAGTGATATTTTGAAAGTGCTTTTTAATTCAAAGGAATCCCCAATAGTGGTAGTTGTAAATTGGTAGAACAGTGCAAACACAAAGCCAAGTTCTAGAGAAAGTAATCTTTGGAGAAGAAAGCTTTGATTAGAGCTGCTCAGAGGATCCAAGTTATGCATTAGAAGGAATCATGAAATAAATCAGACATCAGGGTTGCAGTTCACACATGCATCTGTTTACGTATAAATCCAGCCTGAGCACATTCTGCTCTGCACACAAATTCCTCAGCCGACGAAGTTCATTGCCATGTTACTTCTGTATTTGAAGTTACTTTCCAATTTTGAAGTTACTTCTTCCTTTAATCTTACACACAGCACATATATGAAAGGTGTTAATATTTTAGAAAAACTTTAAACTTGTAGAAGACAAGAAAATATAAGGACAAAATGGCATTATTATAAAGAAGATTACCGGGTGAAACAGTTGTGTGCATACTGGTAAAAGAATAATTCAGTGCAAATGCATTTTAAAAAATTCTGTGCTAATTTACAACTTTTTTCTGGCCATTCAATATTGATGCAAACAGAAGAAAAAAACTAGTATTGTTAGTATGCTAAGAACAAAACTAAAATATATATGGTGGAAGATGATAAATGTTTTTGAGAACAACATATTTTCCTCAGGATAAAAGGTAATTATGGAATATTTGCTGTGAGGTAACAGACTTGAGGATTAAAAAGTTATTTTTTCCAGTGTCTGAAAACTTCACAACCAGGGGAAAAAAAAAAACATGGGTAAATGTATGATAACCATCGGCTTCCTGGGAGGCACAGTGATAAAGAATCTGCTTGCCAATGCAGGAGACTCAAGAGATGTGGGTTCAATCCCTAAGTTGGGAAGATCCCCTGGAGGAGAATATGGCAAACCACTCCAGTATTCTTGCCTGGAAAATCCCACAGACAGAGGAGCCTGGCAAGCTACAGTCCTCGGGGTCACAAAGAGTCAGACACGACTGAGCGACTGCACACACATGTTAACCACACAATGTGAAACGTGGTCGGAGAACTAGAAACCTTCTCCTATAGGAGAATGTAGGAAGAACAAAATACCTAAGGTGGTGGGTTGTGGGGGGTGGAACTGGGAAAGAAAGAGATGAGTTTGATGTTAGTTTTTAATATAAAGCAAAATTATTGAAGAAAAATTGGAAGGTGTTTCAGAGAATAGTGTGTGCAAAACTGGATTCATGAGATATCATGACTCCTTCAATAGTTCAGTGTAAGAGGCTCCCACAAAGAGATAAGGAATGAAGAAAAAATAAGGCTGCTTTGCAACCCTATGGACTGTAGCCCATCAGGCTCTTCTGTCCATGGAAATTTTCCAGGGAAGAATACTAGAATGGGTAGCCATTCCCTCCTCTAGGAGATTTTCTTGACCCAGGAATCGAACCTGGGTCTCTTGCATTTCAGGGAGATTGTTTACCTTCTGAGACACTAAGGAAATCCCACATATAAGCAAGAATCAGATCTGAAGAACGGTGTTTTCTTGCTATGGAATTTGGACTTCTGATTGAGGATTCAGGTATCTATAGCAAGTACTTTAAGATACTTGTTGAATGAACATGTGACTTTTTTTTTTGGTGGGATGGAGGGGCAGTTTTTTGGTAACCTTTGATTAGATTAGCAGTTTAGAAAGACCAGTCTGTTAGCAATGTGGAGATTGAACTAGAGGGTTGATGCTTCAGGCTAGAGGACCATTTAGGAAGCTTGCATGATTTAGGCAAGCAGGGATGAGGCCTTGAATTGCAGAGGAGGGCATGGGGCTGAAGTGTAGGTCATTGACTGTGTTGGAGATAGGATCAACAGGGTCTGTGCTACAGTACATTGAAGAGCTCAGGGTTCAGTGCCATTTTACAAGTCAACAAAATAAAATAAAATATGCTCGTTCTAGACAGATGCAGTTCCTGTAGACTGGTAGGCCAGAGAAAATTTTGTGAAAAAGGTGTCATTTCCCTCTGACATAGCACATGTGCCCAGGGCACAGGCCTTGGGGAGCGGATGGGGGTCCTACGGAGCGGATTTCAAGCCCTACTTGTCATTGTAGCTGGACACCTCTGTGAGTTGCACAAACTGCAGAGTCTTACACAGCCATCTTCATGAGGAGGATGTTCTCAGGTTTCTGACTTGAATAAATTCATCACTGGGATGCAATTTGGTGAACTCAGAAAGTCATCCAGAAAAGTAGATGTTGGGGGAAGAAAAATGATTTAGATTTATTGAATTTAATGTGTCTGGGGACATTTGAATGAAGGTGTCTTGATTTCCATTCAAAATATGGCTCTGCAGTTTAGCAAACTGATTTGAAAATGAGTTTATAAATGGTAGAAAATACTGGGATGAGGTGGCTCCAATTATTTTCTTCAAGGCTATCTTTGGGATGAGAATATAGCTAGAGGTGGAGTGGGTGAGCACTTAGAGATTATGGTGATTGGAATAATCAAAACCCAAAGTGATATAGTAAGTACTATAAACCTGGTATTAAGGGAAGGTCAGGGTCAAAAGGGTTTTAGGGGTTTGCACCTAAGAAGTAATTGTGACCTTTCTAGGCAAAAAGTACTTAGTATGATGATAGAAGCAATAGGTATGCTGAAGTAAGTTTATTTTGTTTTTAGTTAGGAAAGTTCAGATTATCTGCTTAAAGTCCATTTTTCTTCATTCCTTTATATTAGTAACATATATTAAATATGTTTACTGAGTTTATTAATAGAATTTTCTCTTCAGTTTTGTCTTTACATATTTCAGTTCCAGCTGCATGATAGAACATAACCTTTATTTTGGAAAATAGAGCAATAAAAACATAAAATAATGTGGACATATTTGATATCAAGCATTTCTTCATAAATTCATGCATGTACTTATATATAGTATTCTACTTATTATTTATACATTTATATGACTTAAGAAGCAAACAAGTGTGTAAGAGCTGGTTATAGTCATCCTCCAAGGTGGCTTTCAATGAACCTCACTTCCTAATATTCACATCCTTTTTCAGTCCCCTCCCATATTGTACCGAGGTGGTTTGTATAACCAACACAATGCAGAAGAAATGGAACGTTACTTTTGGGACTAGGTCATGAAAGACTCTGGTTTCCATTTTGGTGTTCTTTCTTGAATTGTATCACTCTTTGTGGGGAATGCTACCTACTATGTCATGAGCAGCCCTGTGATGAGGAACTGGGGATTGTCAACAACCATTATGATTGAACTTGGCGGAGGATCCTTCACCCTCAGTTGAGCTTTTCTATGACTGCGAACAAGCAGAGAGCTTCATTCTAACATTGTGGGTGCTCTTGACCTAGAACCACCCAGCAACTCTGCTTCTGGACTCTTAAACTCCAAAAGTTATGTGAACTGTGATGTTTTGGAGTACTTTGTTTCACATCATGCTTAAAGAACTGATGCTTTCAAACTGTGGTGCTGGAGAAGACTCTTGAAAGTCCCTTGGAAAGCAAGGAGATCAAACCAGTCAATCTGAAAGGAAATCAACCCTGAGTACTCTCTGGAAGGACTGATGCTGGGACTGATGCTGAAACTGAAGCTCCAGTACTTTGGCTACTTGATGCAAACAGCTGACTCACTGGAAAAGACCCTGATGCTGGGAAAGATTGAAGGCAGAAGAAGAGGGTTAGAGAGGACGAGATGGTTGGATGGCATCACTGATTCAATGGACATGAGCTTGGGCAAACTCTGGGAGATGGTGAGGGACACAGGAGCCTGGTGTGCTGAAGTCCACGGGGTCTCAAAGAGTCGGACACGACTTGGTGACTGAATAATGACAAGTGTTTAATACATATTTGGATCATCTCTATTTGCTGTTTATCAATTTCCTTCTTAAAAAATAAAAGCACCACAGTTTGAAAGCATCAGTTCTTTAAACATGATGTGAAACAAAGTACTCCAAAGCATCACAGTTCACATAACTTTTGGAGTTTAAGAGTTCAGAAGCAGAGTATATTGTACATGGTTATTTTTTTAACTCAATTTATTCTTTAAGATTGAAATAATGTATTTCATCCTCAGAATCCTAAGGTTTAGGAAATCCAGTTTAAGGATTCAGGTTAGTCTACCTGCAAGGTCTTAATCTCCTTAAATTAGATTATTGATTTGTGCTTCAAGCACCATCTAGAGCTTAAGACTCTACAGAGCCCAAGACTCTATAGAGCCCTTCTGTGCACATTGGTTGTGCATGATTTTCTCCCCGTCCCTTCTCCTCTCTCCAAGTTTGTCGATGTCACTGTCCCTGTGGGGTGGTTGTGGGGTTGAACAGGGTTGAGGCAGATTTCAGCTGATTCAAACACAGGAAAAGGGGATTTCCATATTGTCCTTTTCCCCTCCACTTACTCTTCTCTCTGGATTCTATTACCTTTTTATTCCTTTTCTCTTTTTCCTCCCTTCTGCCATTCCTGCCTCTTGTTTCTCCTCTCAAATTATATAATATTTTGGAGTGAGGTCAGTAGTCCTTCCTTGCTGGTTTTGCACTTTCAGGTGATCAATTGAAAAGATCATGAAAAAGCATTCAGCTATTGCCTTCTCTGGCCACTTTCAGTGAAGACAGACACTTGTAGAGGTGCAATCAGAGTCTTTCTAAGTTTTAAACCTCTGAGTCAAGGAAAAAACAGGCAGGCAAAAAATTTTTTATGTGGCTGTATGTATACAATATAGATGTAGATATATACACAGATATGCACTCAGATACATATATATCTGTGTTATACATTTATATCTATGTAATTGATTTCAGAATATTTTTCATGAAAACATGAAAATATGCAAAACTTGTATGGCTTGGTATGGCTTGGTATCTTAAAATAACTGTACCATTCCATTTAATTTGAATTTATAGAACAATATGAGCTATCTAAAATTCTTATCAAGCTAACTGTATTTTACTAAAAAAAAAAGTCCTTTCTGAGTGGTGACTTGGGTTAAGTACAGTTTTTAAATGCTAGGTTCAAATCAATGCAAGTGTATCATGTGCAGAGTAATTCTCAATTGTTATAAAAATTATGTCCATTATGCTACTTGCTGGGATTCTAGTAATCATCTAAATTCCATAAAACTTAAAATTTTCAAATTATCCTCAGTAATTTAAATGTGTTATTAGGCCTTTCATGAAGCATTTTTCTTCTTTGAAGAAAACAAGCTAAGTTTCTCAAAAGCACTGCAGGATAAGTTATAAGTGACTTTCACTTGTAATTTGCAGATGCTGTAATAGGAATTTTCCTTTTACCACCATGTAAGTCCAACTATTTTGCATTCTAATTTGCAAGTAAAAAGTTGCTTTAAAAGTTGATATAGAAGTTTGTGAGGACTTTAAGAGATTTAAGGTATATCTTTCTAAAAGAGTCATAAATTAGGCATGAACATGAAGATGTGACTTCTGAAAAAGAAGGAAAAGAATAGAAAGGAATAAATGAGGGAACATACATATATTTTATTTGACATCTTACTTTGAAAAGCAGAAGATATCTTTAGGAGTTTGGCTATGTCATATTAAATAAGCATGTGTTAGGCTCTAACTTTACTTATTTTTTGTAAGAGAAATGAGGAAATATCAATAGACACCTTATGGAGGGAAAATATTCAGATTTTACCCTTGTAATTTGGCCATTTAGATATGACAATTGAGACAGTGAATGTCTCAGTTTTACCAAAAGGAACACTTTTGATCCTTTTGTGGCTAGAGATTTTACCATCTTAATAAGGCATACACCAAGGTCCATATCATTAGTGCTTAACATTAGGGAAAACCAATTTTCTTCACTAGGAGTCTTAGAGATTCATATAAGAAGACTAAATAAAAGAACATAGCTGCCAATTTGTTTTGAGTCTTTATTGCCATTACAAAAAAACTGTTTATGGATTAATAATGTTTAACATTAGCAGCTTTTCAGTGATCACTAGGCTAAAAATCAGTTAAATTGAGTTGTTACCACCCTTCAAGAAGTAATTCGAAGTACTGCAATGACATAAATAAAAATCTGAAATTAAAAATGCCATAGCCATATTAAAATTAGGGAAGGCTTGAAAAAAGCTGAAATTTTCTTTATTTAGTTGTATAGTTAGTTCACTGAATTTGGCAAAAAGTAGGTTTATTGTGTTGCAAGAGATGTGGTACAAACAGTGACTTAGGATTCAGGGTCTAGAAAGTGGAGCTTCAGGTCCATGATGACACAAGAAATACCTATACCTTGGGAGAAGATATGGGAACCCCGCTCTCTCATTTTATTTTTTCTAAGATGGGGCAAGTAATGATATTTACCTCATAGGGGGAGTAAGAAGCAGCTATAGAAGCATAGTATGTATTGCTACATATGAATTAGTCTTATTAGCAAATAATTGATAAGTTTTCAAATTTTATTATTTAGTAGGATCCTTAGAATCACTAATGAAAAGATCATATTTAAGAGAGAGTAGATTTTTTTACTTTGCCTTATTGCTGTTGCTAATCAACATAATTAAAATAGTTTTCTGTAGTTTGAAATAGGCATCATTTTAGAAAGAGGAATAATTGATCAGTCCTATTTATCAGAAATATAATTTTTGATTGCTATAAATTATGATTTATAATAGGAAAGCAGTATATATATGTATATAAGTAACAAATGAATATGTATATATGTATATACCCACATATATATACAAACACGCATATTTCTCATATAGTGGAGAAAGACATAGCTTTCCCTTGAAATGCTTTGCCTTTAAAGATAAATTGTAAAAATCTGTTGCAAGAAAACTTTCTAAAAGTATGGGCCATATTATATTAAAAAGAAAATACATGTGAATGTGGGCTGAAAATCCCCACAATAATAACCATGTTAATAATGACTGTATCTATGGCTATAACATGCAATATTTAGTAGCTGTGATTTGGTAGATTAACAAAAGAAAGCTCTAAATGAATCAATTAGGTTTTTAACAAAGGAAATATATTTCTGCGTTTTGTACTGTAGCAATTTCCATAGATGGTAGCAATTTACAACAAGGATTAATAATACAAATTTGAGCTTCCTAAAGGGGGTCCACATGCAGGCTGTTTCTTTGCCACACAGTTCTCACAAACAATAGGCAACTATTTATTACTTTTACTGTGTATTATTATTACTTCAGCTTAAGATGGGGGCAGCAAGATCCTCCAAATTGGATATGGCTTAAGAGGCCTGAAAGAACAATGGTTCCAAATGATCCTTATTGTGTATCAGAAGTCATGGTATGTCCAAGGAGAATGTGTACAAGAATGTGGGCTGGTAAGGAGCCCCAGGAGAATGCTCAGCATTACATCACCCACTGACATATAATTGCACAGCTTTGAGTCCAATCCATGACACAATCCATGGTGATTACTCTACTCAACGAAACCAAAAGACAGATAAAGAGTGCTTAATTTGCTTGTTCTTAAATGTGGCAATTTGCCTAACAAATGAAATTGACTTCATAAAATGCCAAAGATATCTTTTAGTTCCAAATCTGGAATACAAACATACCCCAGATCCCAGCGCTTGCAGCTATAATCGATTCAAAGTGAAGCATGTGAAGTAATACATGGCCACTATCCTACCAAAACAGGTCAAAATAAACAGAAGAAGTAGTCAGAACAAAGATGTGGCTAATAGAATAAGAGAATCTCAAATCCTGGTCAAGCAAGATTATCTCTAAACACTTGCAGATAACGAAACAGAGCTGTCGTTTATCAAGCTATTTTCTTTCATTTCAGCATCTCTCGATAACGTGTTTTTTTTTTTTCAATAACGTTTTATATTGTCTGAGTGACACTTGAATACAGTGAGGTAAGTACAAAAAGAAAGATTAACCTTTCTATTGTACAGACAGAAAAGTCCCAGAATGTAGAGGGGAATGTATAAACCTGATGAGTAGTGCTGCTGCTGCTGCCGCTGCTGATAGTGTGCCTGAAGGCAGGAATTTTTCAGTTAAGCCCAGGGGATTATTCCTAGAGCACAGAGCTGAAGGTAGAGTAATAGCTGCCCAAGGTCACATATTTTTACCAGTGGCAGAAACAAGAGTTTGAACCTGGACCTTAAGACTTCTAATGTTCTGTATGGAATATGCCCTCTTAAAGTTGACTCTGAATGTAGCTGCTCTTTGCAGTGTGTTCTCCACAGTTAACAGCCATGGGTAAGTCCAGCTGGACAACATCTTTCCTATAGAGATCCATCCCTGTGATTTTAAGGTCTCAGGAAGATGGGTGGGAAGTATTTATATTACAAGAATGAATGATATCAATCTATTATATTATTTTAGATTTCACTTTGCAGAGTTCAAAAGGGAATAAATGAGACAAAGTGCCTCTTTGAAAAATCAATCGTTATAGGACAGAAATGAAAAGTGATGAAGATTTTAGAGAATGCAGCTTTATGTATTTCTTAAACAGAAAGAATAAGTTAAAAAGTATAGAAGTGTAGAAAATAGGAGACATTTAAGAGACTGATCATTCAAATAACTATCACCTGATTGAGTCTTAAAATTGGTGAAACTAAAGAAGGGTCATTCTATCAGTGGGTAGAATTTCATATAAATTGGAAAAGATGAAGCCCTCCAAACAAGGGCTGAGAACCAATGGTGGGAACAAATTCAAAATATTCAGGTGCCAGCTTTTAATTATAATCAGCTAGCAGGTGCTTTTTGCATAGGCATTAAGTGAATTTTTTAGATAAAAGGATGAGAAATTTGTGATTATTATTTTAAAACCGAGATCAGTAGTTATTTGTTGTTCAGTCACCAAGTTGTGACTGGCTGTTTGCAACCCCATGAACTGCAGCAAGCCAGGCCTTTCTGTCCCTCATTGTCTCCCAGGGTTTTCCCAAGTTCACATCCATTGAATCGGTGATGCTATGCAACCATCTCATCCTCTGCCGCCCACTTCTTTTGCCTTCAGTCTTTGCCAGCATCAGGGTCTTTTCCAATAAGTAGGTTGTTCACATCAGATGGCCAACAGATAAGCATCTAAATCAAGGACTGGTGACTTTTTTGCTGTATAAGTCCAGATGGCAAATGTTTTCAGTTTTGTGGGTCATATGGTTTCTGTTGTACCCACTCACATCTGCCATTGTAACTCCAAAACAGTCATTGACTCTGTGAAAATGAATGAATGTGGCTGTTTTCAGTAAAACTTTATTTACAAAATAGGAAGCAGACCCAGATTTCACCTGCCAACCCCTGAAAGTGAAAGTGTTAGTCCTCAGTCATGTCCGACTCTGCAACCTCATGGACTGTGGCCTCTGTCCATGGGATTCTCCAGGCAAGAATACTGGAGTGGATTGCCATTCTCTTGGGATCCTCCCAATCCAGGGATAGAACCTGATCTCCTGCATTTCAGGCAGTTTCTTTACCATCTGAGCCATCAGGGAAGCCCTTAACTCTGTATTAGTATTGCTTATTAATACTAGGAAGCCAAAATTGAAGCCCTGGCAATAAGAGCATCTTTTTGTTTTTGTGCCAATTGTTTCCCTTTTAAATGTCCTGTAAATATCAGCCTTATCTATTGATAAAGTAATAAGTATACTGAAAAGAAAATAATTAAATATTTAATGTATCTCTCTCCCTTAGTAGTAGATGAGGAATATAGTTGAATGAGGAATATACACTTAGAAGGTCACCAGCTCAAACCATTATTTCCATTCTAAATACATATCAGGATGACTAAAACCTCATATACTGTACTTTCTGAGTATTTAGTAGGAAATTAGCTAGTAGTTCTACATCATACTTAGAAACTGAAATAATATCCATATGCAGTCATAAGGCAAAATCTGAAAAGAAAGGAATAGTATTAATTTTCTCCTTTCCATGTGCTATCAGACCATGTTGGAGGCAGTATCCACCTTAGTTGCCAACAATACACCTAAGCTATGTGTGAATATATGCATATTTGTTTATTTATAATGTATAACTTTATAAAAACGCTCCCACTCACATAATTGTAGAAATAATCAGTGAGATAAATGTGGTAATTCCATAAGCACTTTGTTTTCCAACCTAATTAGACTTTTGGAAAAAGTGGCTTTTGCAAAAATTTTATGAAGAAAACTTACATGCATTTTCTGAATTTAGAACTGAAAAAGTTATCATCTTTAATCAAATGTGAAAGATATGATTCTAAAATGACAGTGTAGAAGAAGCAAGAAGTAAATACTAATGGCCTCTATTTCAAAGTATTGAAAGGCTTATTACTCTAGATCTGTTTTCTGTCAAATGCTTCCCTGTTCATTCTTATCCATTTTTCAATTTGGCATTCCCTTATGTTGCCAAAGCAGGTGCCTTGCACACAATAGCAGGAGTATGTGTTTCAAAGGGTCCCACAGGGAATCATTTATCATGCAAGATTACTTCATGACTAATGACGATCTCTGTAAACATTCAGGTGCTATTTGACTGCCTGGTTGGTGGTGGTCCAGCCTGGTGACAGTTGGCATGTGTTTTATCTCATCTCTCCTTCCACATTTTCAACATAGTCTAATGTATGTTGGAAAAAAAACTCTGGGATGTTATAAGGAATAAAATGATAAATAGAAGCGATTAAAGAAAATCACTACAAATAAAACATTGAATGTAGAACTTTATCATCTCTGGTTTTATCTGTGACATAGGAGGTCTTTTTGAGGCTGTATTCCAAACCTGAAATGCTGACTGCTGGACACTGTAAGATGACGATAATCTCATTCCAGCCAAGTTTAGGATTGGGAATGTTGGCAGGGAGGAGAATACTGGTTTAATTGATATGCTACCCTAGCCAAAGCTTTAAAGTTACAGATAGCAATACATGTGAAATGCTATGTAAAGTAATAACACTATATGAATATGAGATGTCTTCTGTATTACTGTAATATTTGAATCATATATTTTTATTAAATAAACATTTTAAATGACCTAAGTTTATCTTTTTTAATTATGATAATCAACTCTAGTTATTTTGAGCTCATTCAGCTGTATCAACAAAGGAGCAAACACAAAAGCCAAATGTGTTTCTAGACTAAACCAACACAAAATGTGTTTTGATATTAGCAGGTGCGACATAAGAGCGTACAGTTTATAAACATGCTCTAAAACTGACAATTTCACTTCTGAGCATAATAGAAGGTAAAAAATATTTTAGTAGTAAAAATTAGAAAGCTACACAATTTTGAGAAATATACCTGAATTTTTAAACATTTCAGGCTGCAGATAAATCACTATGGAAATATTTTAACCAAAACAGAAATGATCTCCATTACCATGTCCCTATTACATCCAGCATAGTTTGGTGACCTGAGCAAACCAGTAGAATAACATTTTCAGTTTTTTACATTTTTGGTAGACAGGTTAGTGTTTTGCTACATGACTATAATTTACAAGCTCTTTGTTTCTTCCCTTTTTTCATATAGACATTGAAATTACAAAGCTCCTTAAAATTTCCTAGTAAATAGGGGAATTGTAGTTAAGAGCACTGATTTAGGAGTTAGACTGTGGACCCTTGCTCTCCTATATCAGCTATATCATCTTGGGGAAATGACTTGGTGTCTTGGTCCTTCAACTGCTTCAACTATAACCTAGGAGGAAGAGTAGTGGCCACTTTCTGGGATTATTTTAAGCGTTAGAAATAATGCATGTAAAGAATTAGTAATGATTTTTGACACACAGGATATATTCAAAATTATTCTGTTAATATTATTATCTCTTTTATTTATTTTTAAACATATATTCAAGTTATAGGGAAAAAATGGCATTAGAACTTGGCTGCTTGATGAGCTGTTGTGTTGCAGGAATTGTTAAGCTCCCTCAGACCTGATTAGTGTTTGCCTCACTCACCACAGCAACTCTAGGACCCAGCAGAGTGTCTAACACTAGGGTGCATCAATACCTGTCAAATGCATGAACAAATGAATGCCTTAATGAACTAGACCTCAAGGCCAATGGAAAAGACTGAAATGTTTTCTCGTTGGCCAAAAACAGCCAAGGAAGGGTCTATAAACTAAGGCCTGCTTAATCTCAGGTGCCTTCTGTCACTGTTTCCTGTTTTGGCCTTGGAGCTTTGCCTTATCAGGGAGTAAATGTTCTAATTTGGTATGCATCACTCCAGAGTATTAGTTGTAAACTTCTGTGTTGATTTTTCCATCCAAGTTTGAGAACCTGGATTAAGTAGGACATGACTTAAGATAGAAGATATGTGTAGATCTCCAGAATACTAATGCTAATTATAATAACACCTGTATGTATCTACTACTATAAAGTGAAGTCGCTCAGTCGTGTCTGACTCTTTGCGACCCCGTGGACTGTAGCCCACCATGCTCCTCTATCCATGGGATTCTCCAGGCAAGAATATTGGAGTGGGTTACCATTTCCTTCTCCAGAGGATCTTCCTGACCCAGGGATTGAACCCAGGTCTCGTACATTGCAGGCATACGCTTTAACCTCTGAGCCACCAGGGAAGCATATCCTCATTTAATCCTCATACAAATCCTGCAAGGATATTATCTCCATTGTAACATAGAATAAAAAATGAACACTACAAAAACTAAATATATTTGCTGAGATCCTACAGCTCAGTTAAATATTCACAGCACCACTAACTAATATTTATTGAATGCCGAGTGCAAGACATTCTTCTGTGACTTCTATATGTGTGTTTTCATTCACAATACTATGACATGGGTACCATTATTATAGTTGGAGAAACCGAGGGTAAGAAAGATTATGTAATTGGACATAGGTTATACACTTAATAAATGGCACAGCCACAATTCAAATCTAGGCAATTTCACTCTCAAGCCCACATGCTTAACCACTGTAATGTGAGGATTGCCATTATGAGGTCAATATTTAAACTGATTTCTGTTTTATTTCAAAGCTTATTGTTTTCTTTTATGGTGCAACTCAACCTTGATGTCAGTTACAAATATGTTATGGACTTTAAAATATATTTATTTCCTTATTCATTCTTGGTATGGAAACTTTGCAAAGGTAATCTAGAGATTGACTATAAAGATGAGGTTACATTATTTAGTTTTCTTGTACACTATTACATTTATTATTTTTACATGTAAGCTGAAATTAAATCATAATGGTTAAAACTTTCAAGCATGATGGCATTTCTATATGGTCTTTCCAGCAATACCATAATCTAAAGTTAGAAATGGAGGTAGTGTTCTTTGACAAACTCCTTTAATAAAGAAACTAAATAAGATGAGTACATGACATAAAATTACATGTAACTTATGCCTTTTACATAACCATTGCACTTCATAGAAAACTGCCTCTGTTCCCTCTCTACACATCACCTTGTTTGATGGACACACAATAGTCGTTTTATTTATAAATGTGGAGCTCTGGAAATTAAAATATTCTTTTTAGGTGAATGCTTAACTTCATTCACATGTCTTAGAGTTTAGGTTAAGCAGTAATTTAGCTCAGTTATAGATTAACATCTTTGTGAGAAATCACAAGGAACTAAGGGAAATAAAGTAATATTGTGCTTATGAAAAGAATTGAAATCAAGTAGACAATCTGGGTTTGGATAAAGCATTTATATGTTGAGTTAAATTTTATTTTTTTATTTTTTTTATTTTTTCATTTTTAATGTTTATTCCTGTATGTCATTTTAACATGTGTTCTTCCTTAAGGAGATTCCAAGGATTGACCAATTAAATTGCAGAGTTAACACAGTAAAACTTAAATGGAAAATAGAAAATACACATTTAGATGATACTTTAGTAAAGAAACTATACTTTGGGAAGTACAAAAATTCTTTTAGGCTATATCAGTACCATTAAGCAAAATATGAAAATAACTGGTTAAATGATAACCTACTTACTTTTGAAGTTCTATACCAAGCATCTATTGTCTATGATGGGAAGAGTAAATAACCTTAACTTTAGCTGATTTATAAAATAAATTTAGCTCTCAAGTAATTTCATACAGTACCATACACAAGAATATAAAAATTAAATTCATGGGATAATAATGTCAATTAATGGTAGCTTCAGGAAACTTTCTTTTAAAAAATGCATACTAAGAATTTTACCTAGTATCTTTTAAGCCAAGAATTAACTAACATGAAATTTGCCATTAATGATAGACTTTTCTGTGCAAAAAAGAAAAGTGCAGAAGAAGTTGTCCCTCCCCAAACTATGGAATTTCTGTCTTCTAAAAACTATCTAGCAGATAAGTAAACTTCCCTATATTAGCCTATCATACACTACTAGTTGACTGTAAATTCCTGATTTTGATATTAAATAATAATTGAAAATGGTCCATTCATGCACATTTGGTAAGACTTAACATTTAAACATACAAAAATTTTAAATTATTTAAATAAAATATAAGTTTCTCTCATGTTTTATAGTAAGATTAACTTTTTGAAATCCCAATTCAACGATTTGAGAAGGGGGAGATGCTTCTTAGCTAAAAAATTAAGGTTAAATGTGCTTTTTTAAAAGGTTTTTTTTTTTTTTTAATGTGGACCATTTTGAAAGTCTATTGAATTTTTAATAATATTGCTTCTTGTTTGTTTACATTTTTGTTTTTTGGTCATGAGGCATGTGATATCTATACTCCCTGACCAGGGATTAAATCCACATGCCCTGCATTGGAAGGCAAAGTCTTAACCACTGGACTGCCAGGAAAGTCCCTAAATGTGTTTTACATTAACACCTCAAAATATCTTTTAGTGTGAGATGGGATATAATGTAATTTTCCCCTCAAAACTGTCACTGGACATGTTTAAGTTTGATGAAATCAAGTTGGGAAAATCTTAAGATACCAACAATCAGAAAGAATTTCCCAATATAGAGCTTCACAGCCCAAAAAAGGTACATAGAAATTTGACATAAGTTAGATACTTACATTAAATGCAACAACTTGATAAAGCAAGTTGTTATTAGCATTATTATTAGCATTCTGCAAATGAACAAATCATACCTTTTAGGTATTATAACTTCCAAATGGGTTTATAGCTAGCAAGTGGTGGAGCTGGCATCTAATTCTGGGCTCTCTTTACTCAATAACTTGAACTATTTATACCACATCTATTGTGTTGGCACACCAAGCAACTGCATTCATTAATGATGTAAATAAAAGCCCTAATTGAGCATAAATTATGTGGTGTAAGTCAAGATATGTTTTTTTAGGTGGGAAAATAAAATAAGACACTCTAGTTTCTGCTCTCAAGGAGTTCGAATTAAAGAAAAGAAAAGCTTCTTGAACAGTTACTTATAAAACAGTGATATCAGTGTAACCGCAGAGGTGATTACACTGTGGAGTGAGAACATAGGTGATGAATAAGCTGTCTTAAATGATGAGTTGAAAGCTTTTCCAGATAGACCACAAGGGAAAAGATATTCCACCTAAGGAAAATTGCATGTAAATCATGAAGCATGGGATACCATGGCATATTGGGGAACAGCAAGTGACCTTTCTTGAGCTGGTATCGAGGCAGTGAAGTGAGGTGAATAAAATCAGGGCTCTTTACCGTCACAACAACAATAGTTAAAAATTGTATATAATGAGTGTATTTCTCCCCATTTTCCAACAAACCCCAACAGAGTCTCTTTAGAGCAATATTAAAGGCCCTTCATCCTCTTCCCCTTCTTCCATACCCCAAGTAATCTCCTTTCACTGTTCTATTTGCAGATATTAGGCAGTATATACTATGACTCAATCATTCTTTTAAGTACTTAAGATATACCAACTCAATTATTCTATTTATTTTGAAACACTTTTAAACTTACAGAAGAGTTGCATGAGAAAAGTACAAAGCAAAACTTTTTTACATGCTTCATGCAGAGGCCAGTAAGGATTTTGATAGCCAATGCTATGTGCTCTTTACAGGCAAATAAAATCCAGTTCAGGACCAAACATCACCTTTTGCCATGTATCTTTAATCTCCTTCAACATAAAATATTTCCTTTGTCATTCTATGACTTTCACAAAATGTATATGTATGGATATTAAAGGATACTATTTGTAAAATGTCCCATCATTTGGGTTTTTCTGCTGTTTCCTCATGATCAGCTAGCTTCATGTTGTTCATTTTTAGTCAGTATATTATAGTGGTACTATGTTCTCATCACATGGTAAGATAATGCTTAAGAAACAAGATGCCAGCATAAAAATTTTCCACTAGATTTCATAATTCCGTCACTATTGGTGATTTGATTGTGTGCTTCACACGATTTACTAGCAGTCTGTCTCTATAACTGGAAGATGGTGAAAACACTTCAAGAATAATGGCATATAATTTACCTACTTGGAAACCTTATACAATTCCTGGTGTAGAGCAAGTACTAAATACGAAGCTGTCAAATTCATCCAAAGAAATTGAGCTGAACTTAAGTCACTTAGGTAACTATAAAAGAGCAATTCTAGAAGAGGACAGCAAAGAATAGAAATTGAGAGAGAAATGTCTTAAGAGTTTGGATTCAAAAGAGGAAAGTGAAAGGAGACAGGAATTTTAGGTCTTTTAGGGGAAGGTCTTGGTAAAGAAGGAATCACTTTGAGGCTGCCTAATTTCCTTCTAGAGAAAAAACAAATACATGTTTTACTAGCATTCTGAAACAATGGTAGTCAGATATAAATGTTACTTTTTCATGTTATAGACAAAGGAGGAAACAGACAGAAGAGGCTCTATCTTGAAAGCAGTACTCCGTCTTGGGCCGGACTGTGGACTTTGAGCTATATGCCCAGTATCTATGGAAACAACATACCAACTGGAAAATCAGACCCCCTGGATGGAAGGGCCCCAAGGGCTCATACCTAGACTCTCCATGCCTAAAAGATAAACCCTAATTATCTGTGTAACTGAATAGAATTATAAATTCTATTATGCTTACTGGGGTATGACCACAGGCCTATTGACAATGGTCCACTGTTAACTCCCTAGGCTTAAGGCATACGAATCATGGGTTTGAGGCATACGAATCATGGGTTAACTTTGATGGTATTTTTCTTTTCCTTTATTCAGACTAGTTTCAGAGAATTTGAGGAGGTGGGTTTGAGCACGTACACTCAGGGTATATAACGTTTTCACAAAAACCGGCTGGGGTCCTTGGCTAAGAGGAGACTCTGCCTTGGGCCTGCCGGTGTAATAAACTGCATTCCACTATCTGCGTTGTCCTTCTGAGTGAGTTTGTTTCCCGGAATGTGTGGTTACAACAAAAGAAGTTGTGACAAATTTAGCATCTTGCCTGAAGTCACACAATGGAGTGACAGACATAAGTTCCAAATCCTTTCATTCTAGTACCCTGATTCTTTGCAAAAGGGCTTTAAGTTGCATGATATTTAAGATCACTTACAGTTTAAAATTATATGATTAATGAACCTGAATGAGTTATACCTATGAGAACAGAGAAGAGAAATAGAGGGAAAAAACATAAGTCATAGAGATGGTGCAATTTATTATTCAAGGGGGCCTTTTAAGTTAAGATGAAAACCTTCCAGCAAAAATAGTAGTACTAGATAGAGGAAGAGGAGGAGGAGAGACAGTAAAGGCAGCTACAGTGTTTGTTATAGTTGTAGTAACTCTTGAGGGTGTCTGCTATGTACCATGCATTGCTTTATGTCATTATATAATGCACACTCACAAAATTTCTTTTCTGGAAGGAATTCCTATATTTTTAGATTTGGTACTACTTTTAACTACCAATTATTTTTATGTATGCCTCTGGCATTTGAGATGAGATGGACAAGAAGATTTTTCTTTATTTTAAAATCCTCTGCACAAAAATGACCTTTAGGGCTCTAGTTCAGTTTTAATGGCAGGCAGGATATAGCTGCTCTCATCCATGTCAAATACTCATGAATCGTTATTGTTTTCTCTCTCCATTATCATTTAGACAATCAATAAGTATTTAGCTTCTTTAGTAAATAAGTCAATGATTCCAAGCCTTCACCATTATTTGAACTCACTCTAGCTTATGTCTTTCTGGTAATGAAAGGATGACAAACAATCATATAGTTTTCCAGAAACAGATCATTAGTTTTGTAACAGAAGGATTATCACCTTTTTTATGGTACAATACTCTTTTGAACCCTACTCAAAATAGTTTGTGTGTATGTGTGTATCCTATAATAAAATTGTGTCTAATGGTACCATATTGATATGTATTGCAACCTTATCTCCTAATAGTCATTTCTTTAGTTATTCTTTTATGTGTATCTGCTTTCCCTTCCCGCATCCTCACACCAGTGATGGGGAGAAAGGTTCAGTTCAGTTCAGTTCAGTTCAGTTACTCAGTCATATCCAATTCTTTGCAACCCCACAGACTGCAGCACTCCAGGCCTCCTTGCCATTGCCAACTCCCAGAGCCTGCTCAAACTCATGTCCATTGAGTTGGTGATGCCATCCAACCATCTCATCCTTTGTCATCCCCTTCTCCTCGTGCCTTCAATCGTTCCCAGCATCAGTGCCTTTTCCAGTGAGTCAGCTCTCCACATCAGATGGCCAAAGTATTAGAGCTTCAGTTTCAGCATCCGTCATTCCAATGAATATTCAGGGCTGATTTCCTTTAGGATTGATTGGTTTGATCTCTTTGCAGTCCAAGGGACTCTCAAGAATCTTCTCCAACACCATAGTTGAAAAGCATCAATTTTTCAGTGCTTAAAGGTAAGTGTTAGCAAATTCTAAATATAATAGAATTTCTAAAGTTTGCTTAGGGTAAAAATAAAGTGAATATTTAAACACAAAGTTGTTTTGATGAAGAAAAATTTAAACAATGTAAGTCATGTGTGGAATACAATTAGTTTTTGCTGCAATAAAACTTAACTCAAAGTTAATGGTATAAAATATAGTCATTTATTTCACAAAATTTTGTGGAATGGTGATTTTGGCTGGCTTCTGCTGGCTAGTTCTAGTCTGGAACTGGCTTGGTTGATCTCACCTGGACTAATTTATCTGTCTCTCAGTAGTTGGCTGTCTGACTGTGGGCTATCTGTTTCATAATGTCCTTGGTTGTGACAGCTGCCAAGATTGTTGTCTCTACAAGGTTTCTCACCTCTCAGCAGGCTAAACAGGTATTCACATAAAGGCAGAATTACAGAGACCTAGGAAGTTGCACACCCGTGGGCATGTGCTTTTCCCATTCTTTATCATATCACATTTGTCAAACTCTGTCAGTTTTGCTATTATCCATTGGCTACAGTAAGTCTTGTGGCCAAACCTAAAGTCACCATGGGAAAGCAACTAGCAAAGTGTGAGGATAAAGGGCAGATGTGAAAAAATTTACCATCTTAAATATGGTGAATGTGTGAAAGTTGCATACAAATGCCCAATAAGGGCAGCATGTTTTCATTTCAATCCCAAAGAAAGGCAATGCCAAAGAACGTTCAAACTACCGCACAATTGCACTCATCTCACACACTAGTAAAGTAATGCTCAAAATTTTCCAAGCCAGGCTTCAACAGTATGTGAACTGTGAACTTCCAGATGTTAAAGCTGGATTTTGAAAGGCAGAGAAACCAGAGATGAAATTGCCAACATCCGTTGGATCCTTGAAAAACCAAGAGAGTTCCAGAAAAACATCTAATTCTGCTTTATTGAATATGCCAAAGCCTTTGACTGTGTGGATCACAAGAAACAGGAAAATTCTTCAAGAGATGGGAATACCAGACCACCTAACCTGCCTCTTGAGAAACCTGTATGTAGGTCAGGAAGCAACAGAACAGGACGTGGAACAACAGACTGGTTCCCAATAGGAAAAGGAGTACGTCAAGGCTGTTTATTGTCACCCCGCTTATTTAATTTCTATGCAGAGTACATCACGAGAAATACTGGGCTAGATGAAGCACAAGCTGGAATCAAGATTGCCAGAAGAAATATCAGTAACCTCAGATATGCAGATGACACCACCTTTATGGCAGAAAGTGAAGAACTAAAAAGGCTCTTGATGAAAGTGAAAAAGTAGAGTGAAAAAGTTGGCTTAAAACTCAACATTCAGAAAACTAACATCATGGCATTTGGTCCCATCAGTTCAGTTCAGTTCAGTCTCTCAGTCGTGTCCAACTCTTTGTGACCCCATGAATTGCAGCACGCCAGGCCTTCCTGTCTATCACCAACTCCTGGCGTTCACTCAAACTCACGTCCATCAAGTCAGTGATGCCATCCAGCCATCTCATCCTCTGTCGTCCCCTTCTCCTCCTGCCCCCAATCACTCTCAGAATAAGAGTCTTTCCCAATGATTCAACACTTCGCATGAGGTGGCCAAAGTACTGGGGTTAAAGCTTTAGCATCATTCCTTCCAAAAAACTCCCAGGACTGATCTCCTTTAGAATGGACTGGTTGGATCTCCTTGCAGTCCAAGGGACTCTCAAGAGTCTTCGCCAACACCACAGTTCAAAAGCATCAATTCTTTGGTGCTCAGCTTTCTTCACAGTCCAAATCTCACATCCATACATGACCACAGGAAAAACCATAGCCTTGACTAGATGGACCTTTGTTGGCAAAGTAATGTCTCTGCTTTTGAATATGTTATCTAGGTTGGTCATAACTTTCCTTCCAAGGAGTAAGCATCTTTTAATTTCATGGCTGCAATCACCATCTGCAGTGATTTTGGAGACCAAAAGAAAAAGTCTGACACTGTTCCTACTGTTTCCCCATATATTTGCCATGAAGTGATGGGACCAGATGCCATGATCTTAGTTATCTGAATGTTGAGTTTCAAGCCAAATTTTTCACTCTACTTTTTCACTTTCATCAAGAGCCTTTTTAGTTCTTCTTCACTTTCTGCCACAAGGGTGGTGCCATCTGTATATCTGAGGTTATTGATATTTCTTCTGGCAAATTGATTCCAGCTTGTGCTTCATCTAGCCCAGTATTTCTCATGATGTCCTCTGCATAGAATTTAAATAAGCAGGGTGACAATAAACAGCCTTGACGCACTCCTTTTCCTATTCTGTTGTTTCACGTCCAGTTCTAACTGTTGCTTCCTGACCTGCATACAAATTTCTCAAGAGGCAGGTCAGGTGGTCTTGTGTTCCCATCTCTTTCAGAATTTTCCACAGTTTATTATGATCCACACAGTCAAAGGCTTTGGCATATTCAATAAAGCAGAATTAGATGTTTTTCTGGAACTCTCTTGGTTTTTCAAGGATCCAGTGGATGTTGGCAATTTGATCTCTGGTTCCTCTGCCTTTTTTAAAGCCAGCTTGAACATCTGGAAGTTCATGGTTCACATATTGCTGAAGCATGGCTTGGAGAATTTTGAGCATTACTTTACTAGTGTGTGAGATGAGTGCAATTGTGCAGTAGTTTGGTCCCATCACTTCATGGCAAATAGATGGGGAAACATTGGAAACAGTGACAAACTTTATTTTGAGGGCTCCAAAATCACTGCAGATGGTGACTGTAGCCATGAAATTAAAAGATGCTTGCTGCTTGGAAGAAAAGTTATGACCAACATAGACAGAATATTAAAAAGCAGAGACTTTATTTTGCCAACAAAGGTCCGTCTAGTCAAAGCTATGGTTTTTCTAGTAGTCATGTATGGATGTGAGAGTTGGACTATAAAGAAAGCTGAGTGCCAAAGAACTGATGCTTTTGAACTGTGTTATTGGAGAAGATTCTTGAGAGAATGGGGAATGGGAAGTTCTTGAGAGAATCTGCATGGGGATCCACCCAATCCATCCTAAAGGAAAGTAGTCCTGAATATTCATTGGAAGGACTGATGCTGAACCTGAAACTCCAATGCTTTGGCCACCTGATGCCAAGAACTGACTCTTTTGAAGAGACCCTGGTGCTGGGAAAGATTGAAGGCAGGAGGAGAAGGGGAAAGCAGAGGATGAGATGGTTGGATGGCATCACCAACATAATGGACGTGAGTATGAGCAGCCTGTGAGAGTTGGCGATGGACAGGGAAGCCTGTGGTCTGCAGTCCATGGGTTTGCAAGGAGTCGGACACAACTGAATGACTGAACTGAACTGAACTGAACTGTTATATACAGCTAGAAGTATCAATATTTCAGAAATGATGGGTAAGGTACATTTTAATGTTTTGGTAAATTAAAAGGTGATTTTTTAAAAATCTCACTTTCATCATTTTTCTGGGAATCTGCAACCATTACAGACTAAAATGTTCTAAGAACTGCTTTGATGTATCAATATTTAGGCATTGTTGAGACAGATCCTAGAAGTGGTTGAGAGTCTGTATTTAAAGCTTACCAGAGGGAACAATTGAATGAGGGTAAAATTGGTTGAGTATACTCTTTGTACCAGGACAACAGTGAGTCACAGGAGACCAACAGTTGTCTTGATCACCAGTGAAGAAGCTTTCATAAGGGCATGTCATTGTACTGAACCCAAGCTTAAAGAGACACTCCCATGATACATATCAAAAACAGACTTGTAGCCAACAAACATGCAGGCAACACTTAGACAAAGGATAGTTTTGTCCGCACACACTAGTATCCAAGAGATTATAAACTCTCCTCTGTAATATGAGATTGAGTAATCTGTATCCATCCAATCTACATCCAGAAGTTATCTTGGAAAGGAAAAGAGGAATGGAAGATTTAAAAATTTGTTCCTATTGACATATTAGAAGGAGAATGACAAAAAAATTCAAGATGGCATTTAATTTTTTAGATGAGACTAAATTTCAAACTGAATAAAACATTAATTCTCATACCCCTTAACTATAATCTGGTGAAGAAGATGAGAGAACATATGAAAATAAAATTAGACTGTGAAGAAGTCTGGGTGCTAAAGGACTGATGTTTTTGAATTCTGGTGCTAGAGAAGACTCTTTAGAATCCCTTGGACTTCAAGGAGATCCAACCCATCAATTCTAAAGGAAATCAACCTTGAATAGACATTGGAAGTACTGAATGCTGAAGCTGAAGCTCCAATACTTTGACCACTTGTTGTGAAGAGGATCAGTTCAGTTCAGTTCAGTCGCTCAGTCGTGTCTGACTCTTTGAGACCTCATGAATTGCAGCACACCAGGCCTCCCTGTCCATCACCAACTCCCGGAGTTCACTCAGACTCATGAGTACACTCAGACTCACGAGTTCACTCAGACTCACGAGTTCACTCAGACTCCATCGAGTCAGTGATGCCATCCAGCCATCTCATCCTCTGTCGTCCCCTTCTCCTCCTGCCCCCAATCCTTCCCAGCATCAAAGGCGTTTCCAATGAGTCAACTCTTCGCATGAGGTGGCCAAAGTACTGGAGTTTCAGCTTTACCATCATTACTCATTGGGAAAAACCCTGATGCTGGGAAAGACTGAAGGCAAAAGGATAAAGGAGCAGCAGAAGATGAGATGGCTGGATGGCATCATGGACTCAATGGACATGAGTGTGAGCAAACTCTGGGAGGTAGTGAAGGACAGGAGAGCCTGGTGAACTGCAGTTCATGGGCTCACAAGGAGTTGGACACAACTTAGCAACTGAACAACAGCAGCAGTATCAACTATATGTCAGAATTTTGGTACTGGTAAATACTGAGACTCAAATACATCACCATTTTATGATTTTTAATCAATATGTTATGTGCACCTATTCCTTTAACTATCATTTGCAATTACTTTACTTTTTTCCGCAGATGAGATTCTTGTGGTATAACGTAAATAAAATATTTACACACTAATTTCATTCCTCAGAGACTATATATAAAGAGTAATAGCCAGTTTTCTGACTTAAATAAATTGGATAAATGATAGTACCACTTACTGAGAAGGTGGTGCTAGTGGTAAAGAACCCCCGTTTACAGGAGATGTAGGAGATGCAATTCAATTCCTGGGTCAGGAAGATCTTTGGAAAAGGAAATGACAACCTGTTCCAGTATTCTTGTCTGGAAAATCCCATGGACAAAAGAGCCTGATAGACTACAGTCCATGGGACTGCAAAAAGTCGGGCACAACTGAGGTTTCTCTCTCTCTCTCTCTCTCTCTCTCTCTCTCTCACACACACACACACAGAAAGTAAAGCAAAATCATATGATATTTGGATGATCTGTGTTTACAAGTTCAATTTTAGATGTATTGAGTTTGAGGGGCTTGAGTCATCCAATAGGAAATGTCATATGGGCTACTGGATTTACACTTCAAAAATGTAAGGACAGGGTTCTATTCACAGGATTAAAAAATGATTTCTCTTCAAGATTTGCATTTATTTAGACTTAAGTGGTTTCATCAAGAACAGTGAAATGATAAATGCTTTTTAATTTCCAGGAGTACACTAGTGCAGAATTCAGTGCTTTTCCCAGAAATAAACCCATGCACCTATGGGTACCTTATTTTTGACAAAGGAGGCAAGAATATACAATGGGGGCAATGACAGCCTCTTCAATAAATGGTGCTGGAAAAACTGGACAGCTACATGTTAGAGAATGAAAAATGAACACGTCCTTACACCATACACAAAGATAAACTCAAAATGGATTAAAAACCTAAGTGTAAGACCAGAAACTATAAAGCTCTTAGAGGAAAACACAGGCAGAACAATTGATGACATATATCAGAACAAGGTCCTCTATAACCCGCCTCCTAAAGTAACAGAATAAAACAAAAGTATACAAGTGGGACCTGATTAAACTTAAAAGCTTTTGCACAGCCAAGGAAACTAGAAGCAAGGTGAAAAGACAACCCTCAGAATGGGAGAAAATAATACCTAATGCAACAACTGACAAAGGATTAATTTCCAAAACATACAAGCAGCTCATACAACTCAATACCAGAAAAACGAACAACCAAATCAAAAAGTGAGAAAAAGATCTAAGCAGACATTTCTCAAAAGAAGACATACAGATGAGTAACAAATACATGCCAAGATACTCAACATCACTCATTATTAGAAAAATGCAAATCAAAACTACAATGAGATATCACCTCACTTTGGTCAGAATGGCCACCATCAAAAAGTCTAGAAACAATAAATGCTGGAGAGGCTGTGGAGAAAGGGGAACACTTTTGCACTGTTGGTGGGAATATAAATTGATACAGCCACTATGGAAGATGGTTTGGAGATTCCTTCAAAAACTTGGAATAAAAACACCATGTTACCCAGCAGTCCCACTCCTAGGCATATACCCTGAGGAAACCAAAATTCAAAAAGACACACGCATCCCACTGTTCACTGCAGCACTATTTACAATAGCTAGAACATGGAAGCAACCCAGATGTCCATCAACAGATGAATCGATAAAGAAACAGTGGTGCCTATACACAATGGAATATTACTCAGCCATAAAAAAGGAACTCATTTGAGTCCATTCTGATGAGGTGGATGAACTTAGAGCCTATTATACAGAGTGAAATGAGTCAGAAAGAGAAAAATAAATATATTCTAACACATATATACAGAATCTAGAAGAATGGTCCTGAAGAATTTATTTACAGGGCAGTAATGGAGAAACAGATATAGGGAACAGACTTGTGGACATGGGGAGAGGGGAGGAGAGGGTGAGATGCATGGAAAGAGTAACATGGAAACTTATATTACCATATGTAAAATAGATAGCCAACAGGAAATTGTGGTATGGTTCAGGAAACTCAAACAGGGGCTTTGTATCAACCTAGAGGGGTGGGATGGTGAGGGAAATGGGAGGGAGTTTCAAAAGGGAGGAGATATATGTATACCTATGGCTGATTCATGCTGAGGTTTGACAGAAAACAACACAATTCTGTAAAGCAATTATCCTTCAATAAATAAAAAAAAAAAAACCAAAAAAAAGTTCAGTGCTTTTGTCTTTTTGTTAGACAATTGAATAATATGTGCCTTTAAGGTATGTCTTTTTTATTGATTTTTGTTGTTGTTGTTGTTCAGTTCATTGCCTACTAATATTTCTTCCTTGGATTCCATGCCCTCTAACCATAGGCCCTTGGACTAGCTACACCCACCACATTCTTCCAAATCTTTCCTTCCATTCTCTATTATTAAACATAGCTTTTAGATTTCTCCAGGAATACTTACTACTTTCCTAATGGAGATGATGTTCCTTATTACTCAGAGCATGGTACTTTTCTTTAGGGGCATTTACCATCCTTGCAGTGTTATTCTCTTTGTGTTTATTTGGCTAATACCTTACAACCTCTTAAGAATGTTGAATTCACCTTGGTCTACTTCAATACCCAGTTCAACTTCTGACACATAGTAGTGCTCAATAAATATTTGTGAAAGAAAACCTAAATGAATCAATTAGAGAATAGTTGTTAAAATGTAAAGTGTTTAAGTAAAGTACTTAAAAAATTCACTTGATTATTCATAATTTTTCCTATACACGAGAACTATTTATATTGTTAGATCTCTCTATTAATAATGCTGGCTTTAAAGTATGATTTTTCAAGGGCTCTTTCTCAAATGTACTTAAGTCTTTGTCTTATTTCATGGGGAAACCTAAAATTATGTTCATCTTTTCTTGTTTACTTGGAGTCATGAGCATGCTTAACTACACTGTGTATTATTAGAGTGGTATTTACCTTTGGTGTTTTTGTTAGGCATCCTTTAAATCTAATGTATCATTCTTTCATGTGTCACATTCCACCTCTGCTCATAGACTCTTTGACTCTAACCAGCTTTTCTTCCCATTCCTTAAATTGTTCTTCTCATCTATTGTTGTCAAGGAAACAAACTAATCAAGCTTTAAAAAAAATAGTTAAAATATGAGCCAACAAAGAACTGAATATAACTTTTAGGACTGCAGTAGAAAATATTAGAGCATAACAAACTTGTCACTTATATTTGATTTTCAAGATTTATTAAGGGCATTGCTTTTTCTCCAACCCAAACCCTCCAGAATTTCTTCTCAAAAGGAAAATGATGCAGATGTGGTTAGGTGGATATTACCTGTAATAAGTCTATCTGTTTGGACCATGAGAACATGATCCAGACATCCCTTCATGTATGGCATCATGAATTCAAATTGAAGATAGTAAACAACTTTGTGAGTATAAGCTGCTGAAACCCAAACCTATAGATATATACCACATCTGATATGCTCAGTCTTTTGTCTATAATGCATGTTCTAGAACTAAGAGCTTGAGCTCTCAATTCAGGACATGTATCCTAATTTTTATAAAGGTTTTAATAATTTTTCAAGTCTTATTTTCAGAGAAGTACAAAATTCAAAAGCTAGTATATCTGGGATGGATTCTCACATATCTTTGTATGTATGAATGCCCACAGGTGATCCTATTGTATGGGTGGATCAGGAAAAAGCATTATCAACCAGACAACTGCTGAATTTCTAAATGTCTACAGTGTAATTTCACCCTACACTTTCATTCTTGGCTCTGAAATAATCAGCACTACTGCACTGTGGTGAAAATCTCTCTGGCACTCATAGATGTTGGGTTGAATATTTGCCAAGGTTAATGCAGAGGACTTTATTCCACACATTTATGAATTTATACTCAGTGTATTAGAGTCAGACTTCCCAGGTGGCTCAGTGGTAAAGAATCTGCCTGTCAATGCCAGAGATGCAGGGGACATGAGTTTGACTCCTGGGTCAGGAAGATCCCTGGAGAAGGAAATAGCAACCCACTCTGGTATTCTTGGCCTGGGAAAAAAATCATGGACAGAGGAGCCTGGCAAGATACAGTCCATAGGGTCACAAAGAGTTGTACATGGCTGAACAACTGAGCATACGCACACATGTTAGAGTCAGTTATGTCAGTCATAACATAACATTCTGTTATGTCAACTTTAGAACTTTGATCAGTTATAGGGCTACCATATAATCTGTCATTTATATTAACCTCTTAAATTGGGGAAACAGACAATTTAAATCTCTCAAGTCCAGCTCTGGGAAGTAAATAGATTTATGTATGACAATAATGTTGAGAATATAAAGGAAAGTATAGCTAAATTCGGGTGTTTTCTAAATGAACAGACAATTAAGGTAGATTAGAGAAACCTTTTAAAGCACCATGGAAAGCATGGTCTATGATTGAGATGTTCAGTACTGATCAACATCTACATCTTTATCTGGAAAACTTCAGCTCAGTCTATGCTATTAATTAATTTAGGCACGATGATATATGATTTGATTTATTGCGTATACTCATGATAACATGAATCAATTTGGGGAGAGAAGGAGTAAGCTTTATATCTTTTTTAGCACCCTATTTATTTTACATTTTAATGTAACAGAATTATTTTTATTATTTAATTAAATTTTACATTAACACAATAAGCACAGAAATCAAAATGATACTAGTAAACATATAAGGAGAGTGTCCTCCAGGAAGGATAACCCTGACTTTGGCATCATAATTCTATTTAAATTTCACTGCTGAGAAAATAGTAACATATACCATTTAGTTCCATGAGTACTCACCTTTCCCCTAAAATTATTATGTATGTGTGTTAAGTCGCTTCAGTTTTGTCCAACTCTTTATGGTGCTGTGGACCATAGCCTGCCAGGCTCCTATGTCCATGACATTTGCCAGGCAAGAATACTGGAGTAGGTTGCCATTCCCTTCTCCAGGGGATCTTCCCCACCCTGGGATTGAACCACATCGTGATGTCCCCTGCCTTGGCAGGTGGGTTCTTTCCATTAGTGCTACCTGGGAAGCCAAAACTATTTTAATGTGTATTATTACAATATTCTATCAGTAAGGTGAATCATTGGCTTCCCAGGTAGCACAATGGTAAAGAATCTGCCTGCCAAGGCAGGAGACACAAGAGAGGTGGGTTAGATCTCTGGGTTGGGAAGATCCCCTGGAGGAAGAGATGCAACCCACTCCAGTATTCTTGCTTGGAAAACACCATTGCCAGAGGAGCCTGGTGAGCTGCAGTCCATGGCGTTGCAAAGAGTTGGACATGACTGAGCATGCACGCAAAGTGAATCAGAGTCTAAACCTTCTGAATTCACATTCAGTCTCTACTTACATGCTCTGTGATTATGAGCTAGTTACTTAATTGTTCTATATTTTGATTTCTCATACATAAAATAAGTACAAATATAATGATAACTTACAGGTTATAATGAGTATTAAATAAGTGTCTATTTATAAAATACCTACCACCTAACTAAATAACTAAACAAATATTAAGTAGTTGTTATAGTAGTACTAGTGCTAACACCACAGTTCTAATTGGAATTGAGATGAATTAGTTAACTAATAGAGGAGACAGATAACGAATAAGGAAATAAATGATAAACAGGCAAATTCCAGATTTTGGAGAGCGTCCAAGGAGCGGTGGCTGCGTGGGCGCAGGAGCGCCTAGAGGAGCTATTTCACGTTCAAGGTCAGGAGGTGGGGGAGGTGAGGAGATACCCCTCGTCCAAGGTAAGGAGCAGTGGCTGTGCTTTGCTGGAGCAGCCGTGAAGAGACACCCCATGTCCAAGGTAAGAGAAACCCAAGTAAGATGGTAGGTGTTGCCAGAGGACATCAGAGGGCAGACATACTGAGACCATAATCACAGAAAACTAGTCAGTCTAATCACACTAGGACCACAGCCTTGTCTAACTCAGTGAAACTAAGCCATGCCCTGTAGGGCCACCCAAGAAGGTGGGTCATGGTGAAGAGGTCTGAAGGAATGTGGTCCACTGGAGAAGGGAATGGCAAGCCACTTCAGTATTCTTGCCTTGAGAACCCCATGAACAGTATGAAAAGGCAAAACGATAGGATACTGAAAGAGGAACTCCCCAGGTCAGTAGGTGCCCAATATGATACTGGAGGTCAGAAATAACTCCAGAAAGAATGAAGGGATGGCGCCAAAGCAAAATCAATACCCAGTTGTGGATGTGACTGGTGATAGAAGCAAGGTCCGATGCTGTAAAGAGCAATATTGCATAGGAACCTGGAATGTCAGGTCCATGAATCAAGGCAAATTGGAAGTGGTCAAACAGGAGATGGCAAGAGTGAATGTTGACATTCTAGGAATCAGCGAAATAAAATGGACTGGAATGGGGCAATTTAACTCCGATGACCATTATATCTACTACTGCAGGCAGGAATCCCTTAGAAGAAATGGAGTAGCTGCCATGTTCAACGAAAGACTCCAAAATGCAGTACTTGGATGCAATCTCAAAAATGACAGAATGATCTCTGTTCGTTTCCAGGGCAAACCATTCAATATCACAGTAATCCAAGTCTATGCCCCAAGGAGTAATGCTGAAGAAGCTGAAGTTGAATGGTTCTATGAACACCTACAAGACCTTTTAGAACTAACACCCCTCAAATATGTCCTTTTTGTTATAGTGGACTGGAATGCAAAAGTAGGAAGTCTAGAAACACCTGGAGTAACAGGCAAATTTGGCCTTGGAACACAGCATGAAGTGGGGCAAAGGCTAATAGAGTTTTGCCAAGAGAATGCACTGGTCATAGCAAACACCCTCTTCCAACAACACAAGGGAAGACTCTACACATGGACATCACCAGATGGTCAACACTGAAATCAGATTGATTACGTTCCTTGCAGCCAAAGATGGAGAAGCTCTATACAGTCTACAAAATCAAGACCGGGAGATGACTGTGGCTCTGATCATGAACTCCTTATTACCAAATTCAGACTTAAATTGAAGAAAGAAGGGAAAACCACTAGACCGTTCAGGTATGACCTAAATCAAATCCCTTATGATTATACAGTGGAAGTGAGAAATAGGTTTAAGGGCCTAGATCTGATAGCTAGAGTGCCTGATGAACTATGGAATGAGGTTTGTGACACTGTACAGAGGACAGGGATCAAGACCATTCCCATGGAAAAGAAATGCAAAAAAGCAAAATGGCTGTCTGGGGAGGCCTTACAAATAGCTGTGAAAAGAAGAGAAGCAAAAAGCAAAGGAGAAAAGGAAAGATATAAAGATCTGAATGCAGAGTTCCTAAGAATAGCAAGAAGAGATAAGAAAGCCTTCTTCAGCAATCAATGCAAAGAAATAGAGGAAAACAACAGAATGGGAAAGACTAGAGATCTCTTCAAGAAAATTAGAGATATCAAGGGAATATTTCATGCAAAGATGGGCTTGATAAAGAACAGAAATGGTCTGGACCTAACAGAAGCAGAAGATATTAAGAAGAGGTGGCAAGAATACACAGAAGAAATGTACAAAAAAGATCTTCATGAACAAGATTATCACGATGGTGTGATCACTCACCTAGAGCCAGACATCCTGGAATGTGAAGTCAAGTGGGCCTTAGAAAGCATCACTATGAACAAAGCTAGTGGAGGTGATGGAATTCCAGTTGAGCTGTTTCAAATCCTGAAAGATGATGCTGCAAAAGTGCTGCACTCAATATGCCAGCCAATTTGGAAAACTCAGCAGTGGCCACAGGACTGGAAAAGGTCAGTTTTCATTCTAATCCCAAAAAAAAAGGCAATGCCAAAGAATGCTCAGACTACCACACAATTCACTCATCTCACATGCTAGTAAAGTAATGCTCAAAATTCTCCAAGCCAGGCTTCAGCAATACGTGAACCGTGCACTTCCAGATGTTCAAGCTCATTTTAGGAAAGGCAGAGGAACCAGAGATCAAATTGCCAACATCCGCTGGATCATGGAAAAAGCAAGAGAGTTCCAGAAAAACATCTATTTCTGCTTTATTGACTATGCCAAAGCCTTTGACTGTGTGCATCTCAGTAAACTGTGGAAGATTCTGAAAGAGATGAGAATACCAGACCACCTGACCCGCCTCTTGAGAAATCTGTATGCAGGTCAGGAAGCAACAGTTAGAACTGGACATGGAACAACAGACTGGTTTCCAATAGGAAAAGGAGTACGTCAAGGCTGTATATTGTCACCCTGCTTCTTTAACTTATATGAAGTGTACATCTTAAGAAATGCTGGGCTGGAAGAAGCACAAACTGGAATCAAGATTGCCAGGAGAATTATCAATAACCTCAGATATACAGATGACACCACCCTTATGGCAGAAAGTGAAGAGGAACAAGAAAGCCTCTTAATGAAAGTGAAAGAGGAGTGTGAAAAAGTTGGATTAGAGCTCAATATTCAGAAAATGAAGATCATGGCATCTGGTCCCATTACTTAATGGGAAATAGATGGGGACACAGTGGAAACAGTGTCAGACTTTACTTTTTTGGGCTCCAAAATCACTGCAGATGGTGACTGCAGCCATGAAATTTGAAGACGCTTACTCCTTGGAAGGAAAGTTATGACCAACTTAGATAGCACATTGAAAAGCAGAGACATTACTTTGCCAACAAATGTCCGTCTAGTCAAGGCTATGGTTTTTCCAGTACTCGTGTATGGATGTGAGAGTTGGACAGTGAAGAAGACTGAGCACCGAAGAATTGATGCTTTTGAACTGTGGTGTTGGCGAAGACTCTTGAGAGTCCCTTGGACTGCAAGGAGATCCAACCAGTCCATTCTGAAGGAGATCAGCCCTGGATGTTCTTTGGAAGGAATGATGCTAAAGCTGGAACTCCAGTACTTTGGCCACCTCATGTGAAGAGTTGACTCATTGGAAAAGACTGATGCCTGGAGGGATTGGGAGCAGGAGGAGAAGGGGACGACAGAGGATGAGATGGCTGCATGGCATCACCAACTCGATGGACATGAGTTTGAGTGAACTCCAGGAGTTGGTGATGGACAGGGAGGCCTGGTGTGCTGCGATTCATGAAGTCACAAAGAGTCGGACACAACGAAGTGACTGAACTGAACTGACTGACAAAGCAAACATACAGTGTTATGATATAAAATATTGGAGGATGGGGGATGTTGATGGAGGGAAAGAGTTTAAGTGGCATGGGTCAGCAACAGAGAGGGTGTGTCCTTTATCAAGAGAAGAAAAGGAACCAGCAGTGTGATGAGTCTGGGGACAATACAGAGGGCAGAGGGCACAGCAAGTGTAACAGGAAGCCTCAAGAGAGTCTTTGATGACTTATTGAAGGAACTGAAACAAGATGAAGCTGAAGAGGTTAGAAGACGCTTTATTGTGGGGAGCTCTGCAGTAAACGATGCAGCGGAGTTCCCATTCTTTTTAAAGGCAATGATACGCCATGACAAATTATCAACCATTTCCCTTGGACTTTCATGCAATAAAAGGCCTGCAGAGGCAAAATGCTGTACCTGGCTTAGAGCTGATCAAAGAACAGTGTAATTGTGGGGAGTTGGGGGTGGGGGGGAAGGCTATTAAGATGATCAATTCACATCTCTGATCATTGGCATCCTATTCTTCTGAATTTGGATCAAGTCAACCAGCTTACCTAATATGTACATAAAAGACATGGTCCTTGTAAATATAATGAACCTATTTGTGGAGGATTTTACAGTATATTTGATAATAATAATTGACTTAGTATTACGTTACTATATCTGTTTTTTATCCTTTACTTTTATGAGAAAGATAATTACATTTGTTAAAATATATGTAGTGCACTTGATGTAAATGTACTTTTTACAAAGAAAGACTATACCTCTTTTTAGCATCTTATTTAGGCGTTTAATTTGAGCAGTATTACAAAATAGCTTCCTATCCTTAAGATAAAGAAAATACAACAGGGCTTTGAAAATAAAGTTGAGCCATATTTTGCCAAATTATCAGGAACATATATCAAGGCTTATCTGTACAGGTGGTTCTTGTACAGGAAACAGCATTATACACAGTTTGACTAAAGGTCACAAAGGAATAAATGCAGTTCTTTTTGAACTTGACAATAATTTATTGGAATGTAGCTTGCTTTAAGTAACAAAGTGGCAGCCTAAGCCTCAAAATTCTCCATTGTATATACTCATTTCACTGACTTGACTAATTCTGGGGATGAACTGGTCCTAAGTGAAACAGAAGGAAGTTTGTGTTCAAAGATGCAATGTTAACCCTTTAGTTAATACTACACTAAGAGGCTTACAAGAATACTGGTCTTAATTTTCATTATCTTTGGCAGATTGAAATCCAACAGTCAGTGATTCAAGGGTCTATCTTCTATTAATTTAGTTATCTAATCTATCTATTAAAATTAAGTCTAATGTAGAATTTGGTCATAATCTCAGTATATCTAACTAAGATGTATTAACATATAAACCACAAATTATAGCTTAAATATAAAGTACTTTCTTTAGTTGCTTAAATTCAATGGAGCCCTCTGTCCAGTTATGGTTTATTAGATTTTTCTGTTTCCTGAGTTTATATTTTCCCCCCTTACCCTTCCTCTTGAAGGTAGACAGGATGGCAAAGATGTCAGAAAAAAATACTTTTTATAGAATTTTATTTTATGTGGGGTGAGAAAATATGTTCAAAAAATAACAAACATTATTATTCTACCTCTACTTTGTAAAAAATTGATTTTCTAATTTGTTAAAGTAAAAGTGTGAAAGTTGCTCAGTCATGCCCAACTCTTTGTAACCCCATGGATTTTAGCCTGCCAGGCTCCTCTGTCCATGGAATTCTCTAAGCAAGAATACTGGAGTGGGAAGCTGTTCCCTTCTCCGGGTATCTTCCCAACCCAGAGATCAAACTCAGGTCTCCCACATTGCGGGTGGATTCTTTACCTTCTGTACAACCAGGGAAGCCCAAGAAAACTGGAGTGGGTGGCCTTTCTCTTCTGCAGGGGATCTGACTGGGATCGAACCAGGGTCTCCTGCATTGCAGGTAGATTCTTTACCACCTGAGCTACCAAGTGTATATTAAACAAGTAATTCATACATCATTTTGCAGTAGGAATTGCCCATGCACTCCACTCCTTGTGTGTTCCAGGATTTATCTAACCACTTTCCTCTGGCAAACCAGTCTATTTTAGTTGCTTCAGTGGATATTTTTGTACACATGCTTTTGTAAAAGTCTGTGCTCTTACACATTGCAATATATGCTCCAAAAGTGGAGGAATCATCTTTTACAAATAAGTATTTTATGTTTAGCAGAAAGTAAAAAATGACTGAGCTTAAAAAATAAAGGTGACATATGGAGCAAGGCTGATGTTTGGAAGATTATTAGTAAGGAGCTAAGCATCTCATTAAACGCTACAGAAAATACCGATCCTGTTTCAGTGATGAGTTTCCCCAGGCCACATCTATATTGATCTTTATGGAATTTATAAGTAGTCTGTGAGGTCTGGATTGGTATGTCTATCATTTTTTTCTACCTATTTAACTGCTATCTTCCTATAGAGATTACTTTCTATATACTTCTTTTTTATATAACAGTTATTGTTGTAAGCCTAAATTTATAATGCTCCCAATTGAACTCTATAAATATTCTCTCTTGTATAAAGGATAGATTATAAAACTGACACCAATTATTGCATTTTGGATTTCTATCTCCACTTCCTTTTTTTAAAGTTTGCAATAATCTCTTTACAATTAATTTTTATTGAAGTATAATTGATTTATAATGTTGTGTTAGTTTCTGCAAACTAAATAGGTTATACATATATATATATATGTATATCTCCACTCTTTTTTAGATTGTTTTCCCATATAGATCATTATAGAGTATTGAGATCCCTGTGCTATACAGTCGGTCCTTATTAAATCTTACTAGTCATCTATTTTATATGTATGTGTATTTCAATCCTAACCTCCCAACTTATTCCCCTCCCTTTTCCCCTTGGTAGCTGTAACTTTGTTTTCTGTATCTGTAACTCGATTTGTTTTGTAAATAAGTTCATTTGTTACCACATTCCCTCAGAGCTTCAAAAATGACTAAGAAGTCAATTTTTAGATAAATAAAAAAGATTTTATTGCCCTTTTGATTGGTCAGAGCATAAATGGAAAGAAATTTATATTTAATTTTAAAGGTGATTCACTTAAAAATAAAGCAGTTCAAAGGATTTTTTTCTTTACTTTCAGCTAAATGTTTAATAGACTGGTGAAAAAAAGTGTGGTAATTTAGGAGCTGCAAGAGGACAAACCCTTTAACCTTCTGTAGGTGCTACTTAAAATAATTTCTTTGTTAATTTTTACAATTTAATATAAATTCAAAAAGATATAATTGCCTTAGTTATTTATCTTTAAGTTAAAAATATAAAAGCACTGTGGATAATTGTAAGTCCAGCCTCCTGAAACATGTAATAATAATGTCCAAGTAAGGATTAAAATGAGGATAAATGGCTTTTAAACATATAAGTCTGTATTAAACAAGTTCTCTCCTTTTATGAAAATGTATCAAATTTTAGGCAGCTAGACTGGAAGAGTTGATTATATTAGAAATATATTACGTCTCCTGAATTTTAAATGAAAAGAAAAACTTTTTTTTTTTTTTGGTTCTCTAGTGCATAATACACTAACGTATAAATGACAAACTCTGTTGAGAGAAAATCTGGTTTTATAAGTAGGCACTTTAATAAAGTGATCATGAATGGGAATATAATACTTTAAATGGAATAATACACTTATTTACAAATAAATATTCCTTCAAACTAAGAAGGGTAGGTAAAATGACATATTTCCTTTCTTAGGTTTATGGTTAAAATTATCCAAAATGTCAGCAATCAACTCAGAAAATGCCTCAACTGAACAAATTGAAATAAGATGGTTGGTTTAATGGATATGTGATTAAAACTTTAAGAAGACGTTCCATTCCATCTAGCAACTACACAGAGTTCTCAAGGGTAGCCACATATTTTACAGGCTGAAACAGTTTCCCTATAATCAATTTATCAGAATTGAACAGTAGGGGACGATATTTCACAAGCTTGTGCAAAATCCATCAACATTAAAACAGGAAAAAAAAAAAAAAGCCTTTAATAGGGTGACACAGCCAAAAGTAAGACAAACTACTTTTACTTTAAAATGTTTCTTTTTTTCTTGTTTATCAAAATCAGCTTTTGTTACTTGTGGAATATTTGGCTGTACTCTCATCAGTATTTTTATTTATATTTATTAATAGATTTTATTGGGAAAAAAAGCCATTATTGTTATTTCCACTACATCTTTTCAAATGGAATTATCTTTTGAGGAAGAATTTACATTAAAAATGATTGTTTTAAATTGGAAATATTTTATTCTCTGGCATTGCTAAGAAAAAAAAAAAAATCCAGGAGGGCCAATATCACTAGCTGTGTTTCAACAGACTTTATATTAGTGCTTTTAATTCTATTCTATGTAATATTCTAGACAAAAAAGAGAACCTTATCAAAATTACAGTTCTTTAGTTGTGTTCCCAATAAGAGAGAGAATTCAGAAAGGAGTTGTTCTAGAACTTTCATTGACTATGCTGAACTTCATAAAATAAATGGCAGAACATAAATCCATATTTATATGTAGATAAAAATGAAATAAGTTATTGTAAAAGATTCCAGAGTAGTTTGTTTCATGCTTTTGAGTTTTGATGTGTATTTCTACCACAACATTGTCATGAAAACCAGAATCAGGTAATACATATTTTATTTTAAGCAGAATATATTTATTGGTAAAAATTATGTGGCTTTGGTATCAAGCATTTAACTATATATACATTAATGAATTATTAAGGTTAGTTTTAATTTCATACCTGTAATCACCATCTGCAGTGATTTTGGAGCCCAAAAAAATAAAGTCTGACACTGTTTCCACTGTTTCCCCATCTATTTGCTATGAAGTGATGGGACCGGATGCCATGAGCTTAGTTTTCTGAATGTTGAGCTTTAAGCCAACTTTTTCACTCTCCTCTTTCACTTTCATCAAGAGGCCTTTTAGCTTCTCTTCACTTTCTGCCATAAGGGTGGTGCCATCTGTATATCTGAGGTTATTGATATTTCTCCTGGCAATCTTGATTCCAGCTTGTGTTTCTTCCAGTCCAGCGTTTCTCATGATGTACTCTGCATATAAGTTAAAGAAGCAGGGTGACAATATACAGCCTCGAAGTACTCCTTTTCCTATTGGGAACCAGTCTCTTGTTCCATGTCCAGTTCTAACTATTGCTTCCTGACTTGTATACAGGTTTCTCAAGAGGCAGGTCAGGTGGTCTGGTATTTCCATCTCTTTCAGAATCTTCCACAGTTTATTGAGATCCACACAGTCAAAGGCTTTGGCATAGTCAATAAAGCAGAAATAGATGTTTTTCTGGAACTCTCTTGCTTTTTCCATGATCCAGCGGATGTTGGCAATTTGATCTCTGGTTCCTCTGCCTTTCCTAAAATGAGCTTGAACATCTGGAAGTGCATGGTTCACATATTGCTGAAGCCTGGCTTGGAGAATTTTGAGCATTACTTTACTAGCATGTGAGATGAGTGCAATTGTGTGGTAGTCTGAGCATTCTTTGGCATTGCCTTTTTTTGGGATTAGAATGAAAACTGACCTTTTCCAGTCCTGTGGCCACTGGTGAGTTTCCCAAATTTGCTGGCATATTGAGTGCAGCACTTTCGCAGCATCATCTTTCAGGATTTGAAACAGCTCAACTGGAATTCCATCACCTCCACTAGCTTTGTTCGTAGTGATGCTTTCTAAGGCCCACTTGACTTCACATTCCAGGATGTCTGGCTCTAGGTGAGTGATCACACCGTCGTGATAATCTTGGTCGTGAAGATCTTTTTTGTACATTTCTTCTGTGTATTCTTGCCACCTCTTCTTAATATCTTCTGCTTCTCTTAAGTCCATACCATTTCTGTCCTTTATTGAGCCCATCTTTGCATGAAATGTTCCCTTGGTATCTAATTTTCTTGAAAAGATCTCTAGTCTTTCCATTCTGTTCTTTTCCTCTATTTCTTTGCATTACTTTGCCAACAAAGGTCCATCTAGTCAAGGCTATGGTTTTTCCAGTAGTCACGTATGGATGTGAGAGTTGGACTGTGAAGAAAGCTAAGTGCCAAAGAATTGATGTTTTTGAAATGTGGTGTTGGAGGAGACTCTTGAAATTCTGTTGGACTGCAAGAAGATCCATCCAGTCCATCCTAAAGGAGATCAGTCCTTGGTGTTCATTGGAAGGACTGATTTTAAAGCTGAAACTCCAATACTTTGGCCACCTCATGTAAAGAGCTGACTCATTTGAGGGAAGGAGGAGAAGGGGATGACAGAGGATGAGATGACTGGATGGCATCAACAACTCAATGGACATGAGTTTGAGTGAACTCTGGGAGTTGGTGATGGACAGGGAGGCCTGGCGTGCTGCAATTCATGGAGTCACAAAGAGTCAGACACAACTGAGTGACTGAACTGAACTGAAGGTTAATTTATAACAGCATTTACCAGGAAATTTTGTAATTCATATTTCTATATTTCTTCTAGAAATATGATTCCTATTTACTATTCCAAGAAATTATGCTGAAGTAATTGGAGTATAAAGTCTAATATATATCTTAGTTTTTTTTATCAATTTACTTACTGTTTTAGAATTCTACTTTTAACAGTTACAAAGTACAATGCGTTGAGTGCCTTTATGAAGACAAAGTCAGCAAATAGTTGTTAAAACAATGTTCCTATGAGTTTAGTTGATCTCGCAATAATGAATAAATCACCTAATCTCCACAAATCTTCCGCGTCATGGATCATAGCCTTGCTGTGGTGAAGGGGCTTGCATAACTCAATGAAGCTTTGAGTCATACTGTGTAGGGCCTCCCAAGACAGACATGTCATAGTGAAGGGCTCAAAAAAAAAAAAAGTGGTCTACTGAAGGAGGGAATGACAAACCACTCCAATATTCTTACCCTGAGAACCCCATGAACAGTACACAAAGGCAAAAAGATATGACACCAGAAGATAGCCCTTCAGGTTAGAAGGAGTCCAATATGCTATTATGGAAGAGCAAAGGGCAATTACTAATAGCTCTTGAAAGAATGAAGCGACTGGGCCAAAGTGGAAACGACATTCAGTTTTGGAAGTGTCTGGTTGGTGATAGTTAAGAAAGTGAAGCTATAAAGAACCATATTGCATAGGAACCTGGAATGTTAGGTCTATGAATGAAGGTAAATTGGATGTGTTCAAGCAGGAGATAGCAAGAGTGAACATCGACATCTTAGAAATCAATGAACCAAAATGGATGAGAATGGGTGAATTTAATTCAGAAATGATCATTGTATCTACTACTGTGGGCAAGAATCCTTTAGAAGAAATGGAGTTATCCTCATAGTCAACAAAATAATCCAAAATACAGTACTTGGGTGCAACCTCGAAACAACAGAATGATCTCAATTAATTTCCAGGCAAACAATTCAACATCACAGTAATCCAACTCTATTCTCCAACCACTGATGCTGAAGAACCTAAGGCTGACTGGTTCTGTGAAGACCTACAATACATTCTAGAACTAACACCAAAAATAAATAAATAAATAAATAAGACATCCTTTTCATTGTAGGGGATTGGAATGCAAAACTAGAAAGTCAAGAGATACCTGGAATAATAGTCAAATTTGGCCTTGGAGTACAAAATGGAACAGGGCAAACCAAAGGCTAACAGAGTTTTTTCAAGAGAAACCTCTCATCATAGAAAACACCCTTTTCCAAAAGTAAGAGACACTTCTATACAAGACATCACCAAATTGTCAATACCTGAATCAGACTGATTATGTTCTTTGCAGCCAAAGATGGAGAAGCTCTATACAGTCAGCAAAAACAAGACCGGGAGCTGACTGTGGCTCAGATCATGAGCTCCTTGTTGCAAAATTCAGGCTTAAATGGAAAAAAAAGTAGGGAAGACCACTAGGCCATTCAGATAGGATCTAAATCAAATCCCTTATGATTATATAATAGAGGTGATGAATAGATTTGAGGGATTAGATCTGGTAGACAGAATGTCTGAAGAACTGTGGAGGAGGGTTCACAACATTGTACAGCAGGCAGTGACCAAAATTATTTTAAAGAAAAATAAATTCAAGAAGACAAAGTAGTTGCCCAAGGAGACTTTATAAATAGGTGAGTAAAGAAAAGAAGCGAAAGCCAAGGGAGAAAGGAAAAGATATCCCAACTGAATGCAGAGTTGCAGAGAATAGCAAAGAGATATAAGAAGGCCTTCTTAAATGAACAATACAAAAAAAAAAAAAAGAGAGAGAGAGAGAGGATGGGAAAGACTAGAGATCTTTTCAAGAAAATTGGAGATACCAAGGGAATATTTCATATAAAGATGGGCACAATAAAGGCCAGAAATGACAAGGACCTAATGGAAGCAGAAGATTAGGAAGGACCTCATAGAAGCAGGGATTAAGAAGAGGTGGCAAGAATACACACAAGAACTATACAAAAAAGGTCGTAATGCCCCAGATAACCATCATGGTGTGGTCACTCACCTAGAGCAAGACACCCTGATGTGTGAAGTCAAGTGGGCCTTAGCAAGCATTTCTATTAACATGGCTAGTGGAGGTGATGGAATTCCAGCTGAGCTACTTAAAATCCTAAAAGATTATGCTGTTAAAGTGCTGACTTAGGATGTCAGCAAATTTGAAAGAATCAACAGTGATCAAATGAATGGAAAAGGTCAGTTTTCATTCCAGTCCTAATGAAAGGCAATGACAAAGAATGTTCAAACTACTGTACAAATTAGCTCACCTTACATGGTAGTAAGGCTATGCTCAAAATCCCTTAAGCTAGGCTTTAGCTGTATATGAATTGAGAACTTCCAGATATACGAGTGGGTTTACAGAAGGCAGAGAAACCAGAAGTCAAATTGTGGATATTCATTGGTTCATAGAGGAAGCATGAGAATTCCAGGAAAATATTTATTTCTTCTTCATTGAGTACACTAAAGCCTTTAACTATGTGGATCACAAAAACTGTGGAAAATTCTTAAAGATGGGAATACTGGACAATTTTACCTGTCTCCTGAGAAACACTGTATGCAGGTCAAAAAGCAACAGTTAGAACTGAACATGGAAAAATGGACGGTTTCAAAATTGAGAAAGGAGTTAGTCAAGCTTGTATATTGTCACCCTGATTATTTAACTTATATGCAGAGTACATCATGAGACATGCCGGGCTGGATTAATCACAAGCTGGAATCAAGACAGCCAGGAGAAATATCAACAACCTCAGATATACAGATGATACCACTCTGATGGCAGAAAGTGAAGGAACTGAAGAATCTCTTGATGAGGGTGAAAAAAGAGAGTGAAAAAGCTGACTTAAAAGTCAACATTCAAAATACTATGATTGTGGCTTCCAGTTTGATCGCCTCATGGCAAAGAGATGGGAAATAGTAGAAGCAGTTACAGACTATTTTCTTGGGCTCCAAAATCTCTGTGGATGGTGACTATAGCTTTGAAATTAAAAGGTGCTTACTTCTTAGAAAGAAATCTATGACAAAACTACATAGCATATTAAAGAGCAGAGGCATCACTTTGCCCACAAAGGTTCATATAGTCAACACTGTTGTTTTACCAGTAGTCATGTACAGATGTGAGTGTTGGACCATAAAGAAGGGTGAGTGCAGAAGAATTGAGGCTTCTGCTGAATTCTGCTGAATTTTCACGCTGAAGAAGACTACTGAGAGTCTCTTGGACAGCAAGGAGATCAGATCAGTCAATCCTAATGGAATTCAACCCTGAATATTCATTGGAAATATGGAATGTGGAAGCTGAAGCTTCAATACTTTGGTCACCTGATGTAAAGAGCTGATACACTGGAAAAGACCCTGATGCTGGGAAAGACTGAGGGCAAAAGAAGAAGGCAGAAACAGAGGATGAGATTGGTTGATAGCATCACCAACTCAATGGACTTGAGTTTGAGCAAACTCATGGAGATAGGGAAGGACAGGGAAGCCTGGCATGTTGCAGTCCATGGAATTGCAAAGAGTGGGAGATGACTTAGCAACTGAACAACAAACATCTATAAATCTTAATTCCTGTGATTGCCAAAGGCCCAGAAAATGAAATATGAATTTTATCCACTTTATAAATTTGTCAGTGATTAGACTGAATTGTTGAGAGTACTTTCTAGTTTGGCTAAAAGAGAATGTTGCTGAAACAAATCATACTACAATTCAGAAATTATTGACTATACAAAAGCAGGACATGTTTTAAGAGGAATTTCTCATACTGACCTTAGCATAGTTGGAAAAGAAATGGAGTTTCACAATTAATGACACACAGGACTTGGAAAATGAGAGGAATAAGAAAAGATCAACAATGGCAAAAGATTAAACAGGAAGAAAAAATATCTAAGCCAATGGACTGAGAGCATCCCTCAAGTGCATGCTGACCCTTACTTCTCTCACACCTGAGAATTTTTCAGAAGAAAGATCCTAGATTAATAGTATTACATATAGGATTTATTTTAGACTTGGTCATTGTAAAGATTTCATATACAACAGAGTAATAGATTATGTTTTATTTTTGAATATCTTTTCAACATACCAAACATGAAAGCACATACACCTGAAATAATGAAGTTTATGGTCTCATTGAGCACCCATCAAATTCAAGTTGTTTGTCTAGTCCCCTAGAATCCATCTGGCTAATGACAACAAAACAGAATCCTCTTCACCCCCCTAGGAGCATATGAGCCTTGTTTTCTGAGCTTTGTGTGGATACATGTGTAGAAGTTTAAAGGCTGCTGCTGCTGCTATGTTGCTTCAGTCGTGTCCGACTCTGTGTGATCCCATAGACGGCAGCCCACCGGGCTCCCCCATCCCTGGGATTCTCCAGGCAAGAACACTGGAGTGGCTTGCCATTTCCTTCTCCAACGCATGAAAGTGAAAAGTGAAAGTGAAGTCGTTCAGTCGTGTCTGAGTCTTCGCGATCCCATGGACTACAGCCCACCAGGCTCCTCCATCCATGGGATTTTCCAGGCAAGAGTACTGGAGTGGGGTGCCTGCCATTGCACTGAAGTAGAATTTTTAATTAAGTAAAAATGGATAATAGATTTAGTGTAATTTTTTCTCCATGGGAGCAATTTTGTTCCTTAGGGGACATTTAATAATGTCCGTAACTTGAGAGAGGTGCTGTTATTGGAAACTGGTGGGCAGAGTCCAGGGATGATGCTACATGACCTACAATGCACAAAATATCCCCGTATTTCTCAAAACAAAGTATTATCTGACTCTCATCTCAACTGTGGCAAGGTTGAGAAATCCTGATTTACAGGGAAGAGGAGAATGTTCAGGAAAAAAGAATTTTCTCTGCTAATTTTGAGGCCAAATGGGACAAGGGAGTAAGGAAATGAAAAAGATTCTTTGGCTAGAAGAAGGCTGAAGAACCCTGAGAAAAGCCCTGTGGAGATTTTTCAAATAAATTCTGTGTGCTAAGAGATGTGATCTTTTCTTGTGGCTTGGAAATCTTCAGTAAGGGTATGGTGTATCTGTTTTGATTGATATACATCTACAGTCCTGTGAAGGGACTGAGCTTTGCAATTAAGCCTGGTGGGTCCATGAGGATGCAAGAGAGCAAATGCCGTTTTAGTCATTATTTAGTTGGTACATGTTAACTCACTGATAGTTCAAGTGTTATATTTTCACAGTGGTTGATAAATAATAACTGTCTTGAACTCCCTGAGTGTTCTTGATATTCTGACTACCCTTTTAAATTCTCACAATCCAGCAAGTAAAAGAATGATGTCTGACACAGCTGGGGGCCAAAACTGGAGTGCAACACAAGGCCAGTGTCTTTTCACATGGTTTTGTGTCCCTACTATACTGTGGCTAAATATTTTGCACTGTACACATTATACATATTTTTTATTTTTTTATTGAAGGATAATTGCTTTGTAGAATTTTGTTGTTTTCTGTCAAACCTCAGCATAAATCAGTCATAGGTATACATATATGCCCTCCCTTTTGAAACTCCCTCCCATCTTCCTCACCATCCCATCCCTCTTGGTTGATACAGAGCCCCTGTTTAAGTTTTCTGAGCCATACAGCAAATTCTTATTGGCTATCTATTTTACATATGGCAATGTAAGTTTCCATGTTACTCTTTCCATACTTCTCACCCTTTTCTCCCCTTTCCCCATGTCCCAAAGACTATTCTCTATGTCTGTTTCTTCATTGCTGCCCTGTAAATAAGTTCTTCAGTACCATTCTTCTAGATTCTGTATATATGTGTTAGAATATGATATTTACCTTTCTTTCTGACTCACTTCACTCTGTATCAGTTCAGTTCAGTTCAGCCGCTCAGTCGTGTCCGACTCTTTGCGACCCCATGAATCGCAGCACGCCAGGCCTCCCTATCCATCACCAACTCCCGGAGTTCACTCAGACTCACGTCCATCGAGACAGTGATGCCATCCAGCCATCTCATCCTCTGTTGTCCCCTTCTCTTCCTGCCCCCAGTCCCTCCCAGCATCAGAATCTTTTCCAATGAGTCAACTCTTCGCATGAGGTGACCAAAGTACTGGAGTTTCAGCTTTAGCATCATTCTCTCCAAAGAAATCCCAGGGCTGATCTCCTTCAGAATGGACTGGCTCCACTACTTCTTTATCCATTCATCTGTTGATGGACATCTGGGTTGCTTCCATGTTCTAGCTATTGTAAATAGTGCTGCAATGAACAATGGGATACATGTGTCATTTTCAATTTTGGTTTCCTTAGGGTATATGCCTAGGAGTGGGATTGCTGGGTCATGCGGTGTTTTCATTCCAAGTTTTTTAAGGAATCTCCAAACCATCTTCCATAGTGGCTGTATCAATTTATATTCCCACCAACAGTGCAAGAGTGTTCCCTTTTCTCCACACCCTCTCCAGCATTTATTGTTTCTAGACGTTTTGATGATGGCCATTCTGACCAGAGTGAGGAGATATCTCATTGTAGTTTTGATTTGCATTTCTCTAGTAATGAGCGATGTTGAGCATCTTTTCATGTGTTTGTTACTCATCTGTAAGTCTTCTTTGGCGAAATGTCTGTTTAAGTCTTTTTTCCCACTTTTTGATTGGGTTGTTTGTTTTTCTGGTATTGAGTTGTATGAGCTGCTTGTATGTTTTGGAAATTAATCCTTTATCAGTTGTTGCAGTAGGTATTATTTTCTCCCATCCTGAGGGTTGTCTTTTCACCTTGAATCTAGTTTCCTTTGCTGTGCAAAAGTTTTAATCAAGTCCCACTTGTACACTTTTGTTTTTATTTCCATTAGTCTAGGAGGTGGATCATAGAGGATCTCATTCTGATATATATCATCAATTGTTCTGCCTATGTTTTCTTCTAAGAGTTTTATAGTTTCTGGTCTTACATTTATGTCTCTAATCCATTTTGAGTTTATCTTTGTGTATGGTGTAAGGTCGTGTTCTAATTTCATTCTTTAACATGTAGCTGTCCAGTTTTTCCAGCAGCATTTATTGAAGGGGCTGTCTTTCTCCATTGTGTATTCTTGTCTCCTTTGTAAAAAATAAGGTACTCACACGTGCATGGGTTTGTTTCTGGGCTTTCTATCTTGTTCCATTGGCCTATATTTCTGTTTTTGTTCCAGTACCATACTGTCTTGATGGATGTAGCTTTCTAGTATAATCTTAAGTCAGGAAGGTTGATTCCTCCAGCTCCATTCTTATTTCTCAAGACTTCTTTGGCTATTCTGGGTCTTTTGTGTTTCCATATGAATTGTGAAATTTTTTGTTCTACTTTTCTGAAAAATGCCATTGGTAATTTGATAGGAATTGCATTGAATCTGTAGATTGCATTTGATAGTATAGTCATTTTCACAATGTTGATTCTTCCTTCCCAAGAATGTGGAATTTCTCTCCATCTGTTTATGTTGTCTTTGATTTCTTTCATTAGTGTCTTATAATTTTCTGTGTACTGTTCTTTTGTCTTCTTTGATAGGTTTATTCCTAGATATTTTATTTTTTTTGTTGCAATGGTGAATAGGATAACTTAATTTCTCTTTCTGAGTTTTCATTGTTAATATAGAGAAATGCAAGTGATTTCTGTGTATTGATTTTGTATATTGCAACTTGTCTAAATTCACTGATTAGCTCTAGTAATTTTCTGATGCTATTTTTTTGGTTTTCTATGTACAGTATCATGTAATCTGCAAAGTGAGAGCTTTACTTCTTCTCCGATCTGGATTCCTTTTATTTCTTTTTCTTCTCTGATTGCTTTAGCTAAGACTTCCAAAACTATGCTGAATAATAGTGGTGAAAGTGGACACCCTTGTCTTGTTCCTGATCTTAGGGGGAATGTTTTTAGTTTTTCACCATTGAGAATAATGCTTGCTGTAGATTTATCATATGTGTGTATGTGTTAGTCACTCAGTCGTGTCTGACTCTTTGCGACCCCATGGACTGTAGTCCACCAGGCTCCTTTGTCCATGGGATTCTCCAGGTAAGAGTACTGGAGTGGGTTGCCATTTCCTTCTCCTTTACTATAGTGAGGTAGTTTCCTTCTATGCTCATTTTTTGAAGAGTTTTAATCATAAATGGGTGCCGAATTTTGTTAAACACTTTTCTTGCATGTATTGAGATGATCATATGGTTTTTATTTTTCAGTTTGCTAATATGGTGTATCACATTGATTGATTTGCATATATTAAAGAATCCTTGCATTCCTGGAATAAACACAACTTGATCATGGTGTACAAGCTTTTTGATGGGTTGCTGAATTCTGTTTGCTAGAATTTTGTTGAGGATTTTTGCATCTATGTTCATCAGTGATATTGGCCTATAGTTTTCTTTTTTGTGTGTGTTGTCTTTGTCTAGTTTTAGTATCTGGGTGATGGTGGCCTCGTAGAATGAGTTTGGAAGTGTTCCTTCCTCTGCAAATTTTTGAAAGAGTTGTAGAATGATAGGCATTAGCTCTCCTCTAAATGTTTGACAGGATTCTCCTGTGAAGCCATCTGGTCCTGGGCTTTTGTGTTTGGGGAGATTTTTTATCACAGCTTCAATTTCAGTGTTTGTAATTGGGTTGTTCATAAATTCTATTCTTTCTTGGTTCAGTCTTGGAAGATTGAACTTTTCTAAGAATCTGTCCATTTCTTCCAGGTTGTCCATTTTATTGCCATATAGTTGTTCATAACGGTCTGTTATAATCCTTTGAATTTCTGCATTGTCTGTTGTGACCTCTCCTTTTTGATTTTCTAATTTTGTTGATTTGATTCTTCTTTTTTTTTTTCTTGATGGCTAAGGTTTATCACTTCATGGGAATTAGATGGGGAAACAGCTGAAACAGTGTCAGACTTTATTTTGGGGGACTCCAAAATCACTGCAGATGGTGATTGCAGCCATGAAATTAAAAGACGCTTACTCCTTGGAAGAGAAGTTATGACCAGCCTAGATAGCATATTACAAAGCAGAGATATTACTTTGCCAACAAAGGTCCATCTAGTCAAGACTATGGTTTTTCCAGTGGTCATGTATGGATGTGTGAGTTGGACTGTGAAGAAAGCTGAGCGCTGAAGAATTGATGCTTTTGAACTATGGTGTTGGAGAAGACTCTTGAGAGTCCCTTGGACTTCTAGGAGGTCCAACCAGTCCATCCTAAAGGAGATCAGTCCTGGGTGTTCATTGGAAGGACTGATGCTAAAGCTTAAACTTCAATACTTTGGCCACCTCATGTGAAGAGTTGACTCATTGGAAAAGACCCTGATGCTGGGAGGGATTGGGGGCAGGAGTAGAAGGGGACGGCAGAGGATGAGATGGCTGGATGGCATCACCAACTCAATGAACATGAGTTTGAGTGAACTCTGGGAGTTGGTGATGGACAGGGAGGCCTGGTGTGCTGATTCAGGGGTTGTAAAGAGTTGGACACGACTCAGCAACTGAACTGAACTGAAGCTTTGTCGATTTTCTCTCTCTTCTCAAAGAACCAGCTTTTAGTTTTATCAATCTTTACTATTGTTTCTTTCATTTCTTTTTCAATTATTTCTGCTCTGATCTTTATGATTTCTTTCCTTCCACTAATTTGGGGGGTTTTGTTCTTCTTTTTTCAGTTGTTTTAGGTGTAAAGTTAGGTTGTCTATTTGATGTTTGTCTTGTATCTTGAGGTAGGATTGTATTGCTATTAATTTCCCTCTTAGAAATGCTTTTGCTACATCCCATAGGTTTTGAGTTGTGTTTTCACTGTCATTTTTTTCTAGAAATTTTAAAATTTCCTTTTGATTTCTTCAGTAGCCTGTTGGTTATTTAGAAACTTGTTGTTTAATCTTCATGTGTTTGTGTTTCTTACAGTCTTTTTCTTGTAATTCATCTCTAGTCTCATATCATTGTGGCCAGAGATGATGCTTGATATGATTTCCATTTTATTAAATTTACTAAGGTTTGATTTGTGACTCATGATGTGGTCTATCCTGGAGAATGTTCCATGTTCACTTGAGAAGAAAGTGTATTCTTGCATGTGGATGGAATGTCTTGAAGATATCAATGAGATCCATCTCATCTAATGTATCATTTAAGACTTGTGTTTCCTTATTAATCTTCTGTTTTGATGATCTGTCTATTGGTGTGAGTGGGGTGTCAAAGTCTCCTACTATTATTGTGTTACCATCGATTTCTCCTTTCATGTTAGTTAGTGCTTGTCTTATGTATTGAGGTGCTTCTATGTTGGGTGCATAGATGTTTACAATTGTTATGTCTTCCTCTTGGGTTGATCCCTTGATCATTATGTAGAGTCTTTACCTATTTTAATCTTTGTTTTAAGGTCTATTTTGTCTGATATGAGGATTGCTACTCCAGCTTTATTTTGCTTCCCATTTGTATGGAATATATTTTTCCATCCTCTCACTTTCAGTCTATATGTGTATTGAGGTCTTAGGTCGGTTTCTTGTAGACAGTGTATATATGGGTCTTGTTTTTGTATCCATTCATCCAGTCTGTGTCTTTTGCTTGGAGCATTTACTCCATTTACATTTAAGGTAATTATTGATATATATGTTCCTATTGTCATTATCTTAACAGTTTGGGGTTGATTTTGTAGATCTTTTTTCTTCTCTTGTATTTCTTGACCAGATAAGTCCACATAACATTTGTTGTAAAGCTGATTTGGTGGTACTGAATTCTCTTAACTTTTGCTTGTCTGAAAAGCTTTTTATTTCTCCATAATTTTGAATGAGATTCTTGTCAGGTACAGTAATCTTGGTTGTAGATTTTTCCCTTTCAGTACTTTAAATATATCCTGCCATTTCCTTCTGGCTTGCAGAGTTTCTGCTGAAGGATCAGCTGTTAAGCATATGGAGCTTCCCTTGTATGTTACTTGTTGCTTCTCCCTTGCTGCTTTTAATATTCTTTCTTTGTGTTTAGTCTTTCTTAGTTAGATTAGTATGTGTCTTGGCATGTTTCTCCTTGGGTAAATCCTGTATGGAGCTCTTTGTACCTCTTGGAATTGTTCGACTATTTCCTTTTCCATGTTGGGGAAATTTTCAACTGTAATGTCTTCAAAAAAATTCTCATACCCTTTCTTTTTCTCTTGTCCTTCTGGGACCCTTATAATTTGAATGTTGGTGTGTTTGATATTGTCCCAGAGGTGTCTGAGATTATCCTCAGTTCATTCTTTTTACTTTATTCTGCTCTTCAGAAGTTATTTCCACCATTTAATCTTCCAGCTCACTGATTCGTTCTTCTGCTTTAGATATTCTGCTACTGATTCCTTTTAGACTATTTTTAATTTCAGTAATTGTGTTGTTTGTCTCTGTATATTCATTCTTTAATTCTTCTAGGTCTTTGTTAATTGACTCTTGCATTTTCTCCATTTTGTTTTCAAGGTTTTTGATCATCTTTACTATCATTATTCTGAATTCTTTTTCAGGTAGTTTGCCTATTTCCTCTTCATTTATTTGTACTGTATGGAGGGCATACTGTATTTCTAGTTTATTCCTTCATTTTTGTAGTAGTTCTCTGCCTTTTCAATATTATTTTTTAACTTATTGTGTTTGAGGTCTCCTTTTCCCAGGTTTCAAGGTTGAATTCTTTCTACCTTTTGGTTTCTTCTCTCCTAAGGTGGTCCAGAGGTTTGTGTAAGCTTTGTAGAGGGTGAGATTTGTGTTGAGTTTCTGTTTGTTTGTTTTTCCTCTGATAGGCAAGGCTGAGTGAGGTGGTAATCTTGTCTGCTGAATATTGGGTTTGTATTTTTGTTTTGTTTGTTAGATGAGGCATCCTGCACAGGGTGCTACTGGTGGTTGGGTGATGCCAGGTCTTGTATTCAAGTGATTTCCTTTGTGTGAGTTCTCACTATTTAAGAACTAAGGTTAGTTCTCTGGTAGTCTAGGGTCTTGGAATCAGTGTTTCCACTCCAAAGTCTCAGGCCTTGATCTCTGGTCAGGAACAAAGATTCCACAAGTTTACGTCATTAAGTGAGATTAAAACAAATATCCAAAAAGGAGAAACCAGAGATGAACCCCAGACAAATGGTAGTTATAAAATCAGGCAAATAATAACTAAAATAATGGAATATACACATATACATATACACCCATGAGCTAAGTAAAAGCAGTGCAACAAAAATAAAGTGCAGTAGATTGACCCAGTGAACAAAGGAAATCAAAAATCGTATTTACCAGTTAAGAACAAAACTTACTAAAGCACAAACTGGAAAAGAAAACTAAAGCAAGGTGCCGATTGGAGAATAAATCAATGAAAATAAAACTAACAAATATGTTGAGAGGAAAGAAAAGAAAGAAAGAATAGATATGCCAAGTTAGATAGAGGTAGATAAAGAAGATTTATATACATTAAAGACTAACTGCAAGGGGAAAAGAACAGTAGGAAAAGCAAACAAAGTAATAAATGTATAAAAAATAGTAATAGGTTTAAAAAACTAAAAGTTAAAATTAAAAAAAAGAGAGAGAAAAGAAAAAGAAAGAAAGAAAGAAAAAGGAAAACCCCACAGAACTACAAAAGCCCAATATAGAGGCAGAGGTTTATAAAAACAATAAACAATGTGATTGAGGGAAAAAAAAAGGCTTAAAAGTTTAATTAGATTTCATAATGCCAATAAAACTGACAACTAAAACAGAGTAAGGGATAAAAAAGAAAAAATACCTAAAAGAATCTACAGAACAAGTCAAAACATAAGAATAATAAATGTTTTTCTTGATTCACTGCTGTCAGAGTCCTTTCCCTCGCTGGGAGTTGCAGTCCACCTCAACTCCCTAGGATGCCCTCCAACATCGTGCTGATCTCTGGACCTGCTGTGGGGCTAGCTCAGATTCTAATCTGGTCCTACTCCTGTGTGTTCTTGCCTCCAATGTCCATAGCTCTCAGAATTAGTGTGTTTTCTTTTGTGGGAGCTCTCAATGTTCTTTTATATACTCCATAGACAGAGTCTGTCAAATTGATCGTGTGGATTTAATCTGCAGCTTGTACCGCTGGTGGAAAGATTCTGGGTCATCTTCCTTAGCCACACTGCCCCTGGGTTTCAATTGTGGTTTTATTTTCACCTCTGCCATGTGGGTCGTCCACTGGGGTTTGCCCCTGTGAGGGCCAGGTGTGGAGGTGGTGCAGCTGCTTGGGTTGCAGGGGTTCTGGCAGCACCAGGTACTCAGGGGAGTTGGCAGCTAGAGCAGCAGGAAATATAGTATTCTAGAAGTGTATGGCAACCAGTATTGGCCAATATGCTCCAGTATTCTTGCCTGGAGAACCCCCTCTCTGACAGAGAAGCCTGGCAGGCCACAGTCTACAGGGTCGCAAAGAGTCGGATACTTCCAAAAGGACCCTGCATGCATAGATGCAAGACATTTTGGCCTGTGGCAACTCTGCCCCAGTGAGAGTTGAACGTGAAGGTGGCACAGATGCTTGACTTGTGGGGACCATGGTGGAGCCAAGTGTGCAGGGACATGGACTGCCTCTGCTGCAGGAGTTATGGCCCTATCAGAGTCTTTATTTGAGCCTCTTGTAGCTGGCAATCAGGAGGCTTCTTCAGGAGGCTTCTTCAGGAGGCTTCTTCGGCCAGTCTTTCTCCATAGCTCCGCCTGTTCAGGCACTTAGAGGGCTCCCTTGCCTGGGGTCCTTCTCTGTTGTTCATCACATCAGGCACATAGAGGGGCTCCCCTGCCTGGGGTCCTCTGTAGATTGGCACGGCAAGCACTTAAAGGGGCACCCTGGGTAGGGTCCTACTGTGTAGTTGTGTGTTAGGCCTTTGATGACCAGCATCTCTACTGTTCAGCTGCCGATGCTGACGTGTGGGGAGAGAGAGGCTATAGTGATGTCTCCACCCACTATGCATGACTCAGCAGTCGGATTTCCTCCAAAGGCATTTCCCACCACAATCTACTCCTTCACATCACCTCAATCTGTCTCTCTGCAGTCCAAAGAAGCCCCTACCCTGGTATTGCTGCACAATCCTTAAATTCCAGCTCCCAGCCGCTGTGCCTTCCAGGAGACCTGCATCCCTGTCTGGGGTATGTATGGCTGCGGCAAGGACTGTCTGATCCTCATTCCATTTAGGCTGTCACAGATCAGCTGTTTCACTCTCAGCCTTAAATGTTTCTCCTCTGACTCAGACAATTTCCCTGATGTGGGGATTGGACACCTGCTTCAGTTCCCCCACCAGCCGAGGACAGGTCTGGTCCTACTAACACTCCTCTTTTTCCCCTGCTCTTTCATCCTATTGAATTTTTCATGGTTCTGCATATTCTTTTCCACTGGTCAGATACTCCTGTCCACTCTCAGCTGGTATTCTGTATGCACTTCTGTGTCTGAAAGTATATGCCTGATGTATCCATGGAGAGAGATGTACTACATGTCTACCTACTCCTCAATCAGCCTGTTTTCCTCTGCCCATTGTACTTTTAATAAAATGAAACCTCAGTCCTCCAAAATTGACATCTAAATGGCAACCTACGTAGGGGACCATAGGGAAGGAGATAAAAACCAGTTACTCTGTCATAAGTTGAGATTTTTCTTTCTATTGAAAGATGGGATGTAAAGTTTTAGATTTATCAATAAAAATGGCATATTTTTCATGAGAGATGTAATGTGTGAATCTTATCAGTATGCTAATTTTCACAGTAAAACTAAGAATATTTTAAGTGGCATAATATTTGTTACTTATTTTAGGATACTTAGAGTAAATATACTCTTAGAAAACTGGCTCAGTGTAAAAATAAGTAAGAGATATCCTTAAAAGCAAAATGAAGATGGGAATGGAAATGTCAAGTTTGGGCTGTGCAGATTCTCAAATCAATTATATCAAATGTATTTTCATTATCTGAATTTTTTGTATATTTATTTTGAAGAAGTTTTTATGGTTGCTTTAATACTCATGGTACAGCAGCTTGAATTGGTTTGAATTTTTTCTAAAGGGAGGTGTCTGAAATAATGTTGCAAATGGCAAAGTAAAACAGAAATCTTGAATATTGAAAGGCTATGGACTCTATGATTTTGTGTAGGAACAGAAGATCAAAATATAGCCTGGGCCAGAAAGTTGTATATATCTTTGTTGTAAATATCTTTCTGTGGCATTTGAACAGCTATTTTAAAAATAATTTACAATGAAACATATTTTATTTAAAATGTTCAAGTGTACAACAAAATGATTCAGTTATATATAAATATCTATTCTTTTTCAGGTTCTTTTCCCATATAGGTTATTACAGAATATTGAGTAGAGTTCCCTATGCTATTCAGTTTAGTTCAGTTTATTTCAGTCACTCAGTTATGTCCAACTCTTTGTGACCCCATGAATTGCAGCATGCCAGGCTTCCCTTTCCATCACCAACTCCCAGAGCTTGCTCAAACTCATGTCCATCAAGTTGGTAATATCATCAAACCATCTCATACTCTGTCATCCCCTGCTTTTCCTGCATTCAATCTTTCCTAGCATCAGGGTCTTTTCCAATGAGTCAGTTCTTCACATCAGGTGACCAAAGTATTGGAGCCTCAGCACCAGTCCTTCCAATGAATATTTAGTGTTGATTTCTTTTAGGATTGACAGGTTTGGTCTCTTTGCAGTCCAAGGGACTCTCAAGAGTCTTTTCGAACGCCACAGTTCAAAAGCATCAATTCTTCAGTGCTCAACTTTCTTTACAGTTCAACTCTCACATCCATACATGACTACTGGAAAAACTATATCTTTGACTATAAGGACCTTTGCCCACAAAGTAATGTCTCTGCTTTTTAATATGCTGTCTAGATTGGTCATAGCTATTCTTCCAAGGAGCAAGTGTCTTTTAATTTCATGGTTGCAATCACCATCTGCAGAGATTTTGGAGACCAAGAAAATGTAGTCTATCACTGTTTCCATTGTTTCCCCTTCTATTTGCCATGAAGTGATGGGACTGGAAGCCATGATTTTTTTTTTTTTAATGTTGAGTTTTAAGCCAGTTTTTTTCACTCTTCTCTTTCACTTTCATCAAGAAGCTCTTTAGTTCCTGTTTGCTTTCTGCCATAATGGTGGTGTCATCTGCATATCTGAGGTTATTGATATTTCTCCTGGCAATCTTGATTCCAGCTTGTGTTTTATCCTGCCCAGTATTTCACATGATATACTCTGCATATAAGTTAAATAAGCAGGATGAAAAAAAAAATACAGTCTTGTCATACCCCTTTTCTGATTTGAAACTAGTCTGTTCTTCCATGTACAGTTCTAATTGTTGCTTCTTGATCTGCATACAGATTTCTCAGGAGGCAAGTCAGGTGCTCTGGTATTCCCATCTCTTTAAGAACTTTCCATAGTTTATTGTGATCCAGACGATCAAATGCTCTGGTGTTGTCAATAAAGCGGAAGTAGATATTTTTCTGTAACTCTCTTGCTTTTTCTGGGATCCAACGGATGTTGGCAATATGATCTCTGGTAGACCCTTATTGTTTATCTAATTTATAGATAGTACTGTGTATCTGTTGGCTTCCCAGGTGGCACTAGTGGTAAAGAACACACCTGCCAATGCAGGGGACATGAGACTTGCTTCAGTCCCTGGATTGGGAAGATACCCTGGAGGAGGGCAAGGAAACTCACTCCAGTATTCTTGCCTGGAGAATCCCAGGGACAAAGGAACCTGGCAGGCTATGGCCCATAGTGTGGCAAGAGTTGGCTATGACTGAAATGACTTAGCAAATATACACTCACTGTGTATCTGTTAACCCCAAATTTCTAAAATTTATCCCTCCTCCCTTCCCTTTTGGTAATCATAAGTTTGTTTTCCATGTTAATATATTTTTTACTTTGTAAATAAGTTCATTTGTATATTTTTGTATTACCTATATGTGTGATGTCATATAATATTTGTCTTTCTCTGTTTGACTTAATTCACATAGTATAATAGTCTCTAGGTCCATCTATGGGAAATCCTAAAGATGCAATCAGAAAATTACTGGACCTCATCAATAAATTAGGTAAAATTGCAGGTTATAAAGTTAATACACAGAAATCTCTTGCATTTCTGTACACTAACAATGAAATATCGGAAAGAGAAATTAAGAAATCAATTCCAATTACCACTGAATCAAGAAGAATGAAATACATAGAGATAAACCTATCTAAGGAAGCAAAAAAGCTGTACTCTGAAAAATATGACACATAGGAAAGAAATCAAAGGTGATACCAACAGATTGAAAGATATACCATGTTCATGGATTGGAAGGATACATGTTGTCAAGATGACTATGCTTCCCAAGGCAATCTACAGTTTCAATGCAGTCCCTTTCAAATTACTAATGACATTTATTTTTTGCATATCTAGAACAAAAATTCGCAATTTGAATGGAAATACAAAAGATCCTGAAAAATCAAAGAAATTGAGAAATAAAAACAGCTGGAGGGATCAGGCTTCCTAAATTCAGGCTATACTACCAAGCTGCAGTCATCAAGACAGTATGGAGCTGGCACAAAACCGGAAATATATCCCAATGAAACAGGATAGAAAACCCAAGGATTATTATATCAAATAATATAGACTTTAAGTAAAAAACACTCAAAAGAGACAAAGAAGACATTATATAATGATGAAAGGATCATTTTACCATGAAGATATAATTATACACACACATACACACACACATATATGTATATATATACACACATCAGAATACTCAAATATATGAAGCAAAGAAAGAGAGAACTAAAGGGAGCAACAAGCTCCCTGAGAAAGCAACACAAAAATAGTAGGAAATTTCAGTGCCCCACTTTTGATAATAGATAGGACATCCAGACATAAAATCAGTAGAGAAACAGAGAACTCAAATGATATGATCAACCTAAAGTATCTAACAGACATAATGAGAACATTCTACCCAACTGCAGCAGAATATACAGTCTTCTCAAGTGCACAGGAAACATTTGCCAGTACAGACTGAGGGTTGGGTTACAAAATTAGCCTTGACAAATTTAGGAAGGTCAAAATTATACTAAGTATTTCACCTATGATGGAATAAAAAATAGAGATTAATGGCAGAAAGAGAACTTGAAGAGTTGTGAGCAGGTGGAAATTGAATAACACACTGTTGAGCAAAAAATGGGTCAACGAAGATGTCAAAAGAGAAATTAGAAAATATCCCGAGGCAAATGGAAATAAAAACAGAACACAGCAGAACTTATGAGGTACAGAAAAAGTAGTGTTAAGAGGAAATTTTATGATGATTCACAACTACATTTTATAAGGTCTCAAACAATATAACTAAATCTCAAGAACTTAGAGAAATAGAATGAAGGAAATGATCATGATTAGACCAGACAAATATGAAAAACATGAACTAGAGAATAGGAAAAAAAATATAGTAAAACTGAGAGTTGCCTTTGAAGACGTCACCAAAATTACAAACCTTTAGTTAGATTAAACAGAAAGAGAAGACTGAAATCAACAACATTAGAAGTAAAAGAGGAGTCATTAAAACTGATACCATAAAGTCAAAAAGAATATAGGAGACTACAATTAACAACTAAGGCCAACAAATTGCATTATCTAGAAGAAATGGATAAATTACTAGAAGCATACAATCTATCAAGATGTAACCACGAAGAAATAGAAAATCTGAACAGACATATAACTAGTAAGGAGATTAAATTAATAACCCAAAATATGTTGACAAAGAAAACCTCAAGACAGATCACCTCACTGGTAAAAGCTATCAAATGTTTGAAGATGAATTAATGCCAATCCTTCACAAATTCTTTCAAAAAATTGAAGAGGAGGCAGCACTTTCAAATTCCTTTAATTAGGTCTGTAATATCTGATACCAAATTCATAGAAAGACACCACAAAAAACAAAGTGACAGGCCAATATCCCTGATGACTATAGATGCAAAAATTTTCAGCAGAAAATCAAGGAAACCAAATTTGATGGCATTTAAAAAATTTATTTATTTTTTAATTGAATGACAACAACAGACTGGTTCCAAATAGGAAAAGGAGTACATCAAGGCTATATATTGTCACCCTGCTTATTTAACTTCTATGCAGAGTACATAATGAGAAACGCTGGACTGCAAGAAACACAAGCTGGAATCAAGGTTGCCAGGAGAAATATTAATAACCTCAGATATGCAGATGACAGTACCCTTTTGGCAGAAAGTGAAGAGGAACTAAAAAGCCTCTTGATGAAAGTGAAAGAGGAGAATGAAAAAGCTGGCTTAAAACTCAACATTCAAAAAATTAAGATAATGTCATCTGGTCCCATCACTTCATGGGAAATAGATGGGGAAACAGTGGAAACAGTGTCAGACTTTATTTTGGGGGGCTCCAAAATCACTGCAGATGGTGACTGCAGCCATGAAATTAAAAGACGCCTACTCCTTGGAAGAAAAGTTATGACCAACCTAGATAGCATATTCAAAAGCAGAGACATTACTTTGCCGACTAAGATCCATCTAGTCAAGGCTATGGTTTTTCGTGTGGTCATGTATGGATGTGAGAGTTGGACTGTGAAGAAAGCTGAGTGCTGAAGAATTGATGCTTTTGAACTGTGGTGTTGGAGAAGACTCTTGAGAGTCCCTTGGACTGCAAGGAGATCCAATCTGTCCATTCTGAAGGAGATCAGCCCTGGGATTTCTTTGGAAGGAATGATGCTAAAGCTGAAACTCCAGTACTGTGGCCACCTGATGTGAAGAGTTGACTCATTGGAAAAGACCCTGATGCTGGGAGGGATTGGGGGCAGGAGGAGGAGGGGATGACAGAGGATGAGATGGCTGGATGGCATCACGAACTCGATGGACTTGAGTCTGAGTGAACTCCGGGAGTTGGTGATGGACAGGGAGGCCTGGCGTTCTGTGATTCATGTGGTCGCAAAGAGTCAGACACGACTGAATGACTGAACTGAACTGAACTGAATTGCTTTATGGAATATTGTTGTTTTCTGAAAGCATATTAAAAGGATCATACACCATGACCAAATGGGATTTATCCCTGGGATGTACAATGTTTCAACATATGAAAATCAGTCATTGTGATATACAATATTAATGGAATAAGGGATTAAAAATCACACTGCCATCTCAATAGATGCTGATAGAGCATTTGACAAAATTCAGCATCCTGTCATTATAAAAAACATTCAACTAAGAATAAAAGGAAATTACCTTAACATAATAAAATTCATAAATTAAAAAAACTCATATTCTACATCATACTCAATGGAAGAAAAAACTGGCAGCTTCTCCCTTAATATCAAGAATGATGCAATGACACCTACTCTCCTCACTTATATTGAAGGAATAACAAGAACAACTAAGTAAGAAATAGGAATTAAATGCATCAAAGTTAGAAAAGAAGAAGTAAAGTTATATCAGTTTACAGATGAGAGGATCTTGCATGTCAAAATCCTAGAGTCCACAAGAAATAATAAACTAGAATTAGTAAATAATTTCAGCAAAGTTTCAGGACATGAAATCAAGATCTAAAAATAAATTACATTTCTAAATATTAACAGTGAAAAACTGAGAATGAAAGAAATAAGCAATCCTATTCACAATAATATCAAAAAGAATAAAATAATCAGTAATAAGTTTTACCACTAAAGTTTACCACAAGTATACCACTTGTACACTGAAAACTGCATCTCATTGATGAAGTAAATTTATGAAGATACAAATACAAGTAAAGGTAAAGATATCCATGCTATTGTTCATGGTCTGGAGCATTTAACATTAAAATGTCCATACTATCTGTGTGGCCGAACCACACGGACTGCTCTTTGTCCGCTCTATCTTAGATCTGCAGTAATGCCCGCTCACCTTTCTGTGTGACCGAACTTTAGCCTACTCATAGAGAATGCATCCAAGCCAGATAAATTCCTTGCCAACATTTACCTTTGCCTTTGTCTGATATGAAAACCAGAAATGTATCTTTGGCTGAGATAAATAGTGAATGGTGACAAGATCCCCTATGGTGAAGGAAACAACCCCAGTTCCAGTCAATGCAGATATGCTTCTCACTTGATAGTCAGATTCTGTTTTTAGTTTTGTTCCCTTAAGTCTCCCCGTACCCATTTGGGTAGTATGGAGTGCAGTTGCAAATGTCTTTGGTTTGTCCAGCCACCTTATATTTCCTGTCTATACATAAATTGCCATGATAGACTGCATACTTGTGCTTTATGGAGTTGCCCACTTCATATTTCAGTCTGCTTCTCAGTTCAGAGGATATTAAATATCTCCAACTCCCAAGACTATCCAAAGTAATGTGCGCTTTCAATGGAATCTTTACAAAGAGTCCAATAGCATTCTTTAAAGAAATAGAAAAGTTAATTGTAAAATTCAAATGCAACTTAAAAGGACCCTATATGGCCAAATTAATCTTGAGAAAGAAGAGCAAAGTGGAGACTCACACTTCCTGGTTTCAATACATATTATAAAGCTATAGTCATTGAAACAGTATGGTACCAGCCTAAAAATGGTCATATAAGTTAATAGAATAGAGAGTGCAGAAATTAACCTACACATAATATGGTCAGACTTGATCATGGACAAGTGTTCCTAGACTATACAATGGGGAAAAGATAGTCTCTTCAAAAAGTAGAGGATGGAAACTAGACAACCACATGCAAAAGGAAGAAATTGGCTATTTTAACCACACTCAAAAAGAAAGTAAAAATAGAAAAAAGACATAAACATAATACCTGACACTATAAAACTTCTAGAATAAGTCATAGGGGAAAACTTTCCTGACATCGAGCTTGGCAATGATTTCTTGAAGATAATACCAGATACGCAGGCAAACAAAGCAAATAGACAAATGAACTGCTGCTGCTGCTGCTAAGTCACTTCAGTCGTGTCCAACTCTGTGCGACCCCATAGACAGCAGCCCACTAGGCTCCTCTGTCCCTGGGATTCTCCAGGCAAGAATACTGGAGTGTGTTGCCATTTCCTTCTCCAATGCATGAAAGTGAAAAGTAAAAGTGAAGTTGCCCGATTCTTAGTGACCCCATGGACTGGAGCCTACCAGGCTCCTCCGTCCATGGGATTTTCCAGGCAAGAGTACTGGAGAGGGGTGCCATTGCCTTCTCCAGACAAATGAACCACAGTAACTAAAATGTGTGGTGCAAGAAAGGAAACCAATCATAATCCACCTATAGAATGTTAGGTAATATTTTTAAACCATTGGCCTGATAAGGAATTAATATCTCAGATATATTAAGAACTCTTTTCTTTAATTGTAAAAAACAGATAACTAGCCCAATTTAAAAAATGGGTTAAAAACTTGAATAGACAGTCCTCTGTAAAGATGATCTGGATGCTCATGCTTACTCAGTCATGTCTGATTCTTTGGGCCCCATGGACTGTAGCCTGCCAGGCTCCTCTTTCCATGGGATTTTCCAGGCAAATATTGGAGTGGGTTGGCATTTCCTACTCCAGGGGATCTTCCCAACCCAAGGATCAAACCTGCATCTCTTGTGCCTCCCACATTGCAGGCTGATTCCTTACAACTGAGCCAGCTGGGAACACTTCTTCCTCTAACAAAGATGTACAATTGGTCAAGAGACATATAAAAAGATGTCAATGCTTGGACTGGATACAATACTTATAGTGCCTGATGATTTGGGTGGTTGACAAAATAAAAGTGATGATTAAGAAATCTGGATGAGAGGTATGTGGTTGGACCTCTCATAAATGGAATACGGTCTGAAGACAATAATACTCCACAAAATGCACTCCAGGTGCCATTTACTAAACAGAGACTCTCATTAAATAGGTAGACAAGATGACTTATCCTGAGGATGTCAGTTGGCCTATTTCCATAGACACCCTTGATCAAAATGCTTACATATGAAAAGCCCATGGACACAGGTATTGAACCATGTTGGCTCAGCAACATGGACTTTATTTCATCAAGATTATTTTGGCTTTCTTCCCAGTTGACTTTTCAACCTGCCAACATCAGAGGACATTCCTGATGCCCCCACAGGACACCATCCACTGCTGGCAGGTAAGTTACATTGGGCCCTTTCCCATGAAGGGGAGCAGAGATTTATGCAAATTAGGTTTCTTCCCTTTGGGCAGTGCTTCTGCCAAGCAACCATTAAAGGAAGTTAAAAATGCCTTACTTATCACCATGATAAAATTCCATACAGCATCACTTCTAATTAGATGCTTCAAGTTATGCAAAAGAAATTCAACAACAGTCTTGCCTAGAAATTTATCTAGAAGTTCTATGAGGCCCAGTGAAACCTAGCTTTCATCCTCCAGTAGCAAGAGCTTTGATAGGATAAATAAATAGCCTGCTGAAGATTTAGTTTTGGTATTTTCTGGGAGACAGCACTGTGAGAGGATGGAGCATTTTCCTACTGGCTAATCCATATACCATAAACTCATGGTTAATAAACTTTGGTACCATCTCATACCCAGAATTATTTGTTTGAGGGAAAAAAGGCTAAAGATAGAAGTGGTCCTTTCATCATTCCTAAATTACACACTGGAATACACTTTGCTTATCTTCTCTGCTACCTTGGACTCTGTGTATTTGGAAGTTCTACTTACTCTCAAGATTGGAGCGGTCTGAGAACATTGTCCTATCTGAGAACATTGTCCTATCTGAGAACATTGTCATAGGTCAGATGAGTTAGAAACTGAGGCCTTTCCTGGGTCATTTTGAGTATGTGTTTAAATGAATGTCTGAGAGAAGGGATCACATAAAGTCAGGAAGAATAATCCTAATTATCAATGAGTTTCAGCTACACATCTGAGGCAAGGATGAACAAGAGCCCAGGGGAATTACCCCTTAGCACTCTCTTGCCTAATATTCCTGTCAGTGAAAAGCTTTAGCAACTGGATAAAGATGTTGAAGAAGATCACTGACAACTTAAATACTAGGAAAATGAAGGTTTCATTCACTCAAGCAGGGCAAGGACACTATATTCATGCCCAGCTCATTGCGACCCCTTGGACTGTAGCCCTCCAGGCTCCTCTGTCCATGGGGATTCTCCAGGAAATAATACTGGAGTGAGTTGTCATGCCCTCCTCCAGAGGATCTTCCCAACCCAGGGATCAAACTCAGGTCTTCCACATTACAGGTAGATTCTTTACCATCTGAGCCACCAGAGAAGCTCATGAATACTGCTGTGGGTAGCAGTATTCCTTCTGCAAGGGATCTTCCCAACCCAGGAATCAAACTAGGGTCCACTGCATTATAGGTGGATTCTTTACCATCTGAGAGACTAGGGAAGCCCTGCAGTTTAGATCATGGATGACTAAAACTAAAGGAAATATGGATTATGTGGTGGAAGACAAAATCTGAAGTTTTCAGTTTAGGCCTGATGATCAGGTATAGAAGCAGTATTATAGCAGTGATATCATTTTTGGTTTTGTTTTGTTTTGTTTTTTTGTTCTCCTTTCCTTCCTTCCTTTGTTTTTTCCTCTTTTCTGATATTTATATATTTCTTTTCTTCTTATTTGCTTGTGACCTTCTGAAAATAATTCAATAAATTAAATGTGAACTGAAATTATAACTCTGACTTAAAAACAAACAAATACAAAAAAAGATTTTACTAGGCAAACATGTGTGGATTATACTGGACATTTAAAATGTTCCCTTCCAGATCACTGTCATTTGACTCCTTGCTTATTTCTTTGAGAGACCATGCTGTATGGACTACCTTATAGGACTCCTTTGTCTCTGGCTTCTGGTTGGGTTAGACAACCAGGAGACTGGGGCCAGGTGGTGTGTGAGGTCCTATCTCCTTCCTTGTCTGCGTTGGCTAGTTCCATTCCTTTATACAATGCTGCATCTGCTGTGAGTTGACTTTCTCTGTTTTATAATTACTCTCCAAGTTTCAGTAACCACTTCCTCTACTTGTCCATTCAGATCTTGTTCTAGGAACTACATCAGTGCTTGTTAGTTTCCTTATCCCCAGTCACTCATTTATAAATGGTTCTTTTACTAAATTCTCAAATGTGCTGTTTAATTGTGTTATATCTTTCATACCAAGACCCCAGCCGATAAAAATAAATAAACTTAAGCTATAGTCTTTGTGACCATACCTTGAGGTCTGTTTAGAAAACAGTGTTGTGAGTAGACAGTCACACCCCAGAACCTCTCTTAACTACTCTGTATCATCTGCAGGAAGTTTGAAACTGCTTTTTTGTAGTCTTTATCCTGATATTTTAACTCAGACTGAAGTTGGTTACATTGTCTCATCCTTTGTTTCTAGTTTGTATACAATTTCTTTGTTGTCTGCCTAGCTCAAATGATGCAATGAAACTGTTCCCCATCTCACAAGATCAACCTGCCAGTTCATTTATATGTGTAGCGCTTAGAAACATAAAATGATTAACAACAATCTGTAGATGCTTATATTTAAATTTTATCTCTATAAATATTATTTAGGAACACACAGACTGAGTATTGTATATCAGCTAAACCAACAGCCCAAAATAATTATCTCCTGGAGAATCATCAATAATCTCACTTCTCACCCATCTGCTAATGAACCAAGGTACTTTCCAGTTAGATTTCCAATTAGTATTCCATTCTACACAACAAAATATTTATCTTTTCTCTGATTTGTTTCTTAATGGGAAAAAAATCCCTTTCATATTTTTTTTTACCCAAAATCTAGGTTTGGAACAAACTTTAAGCTCAAACAAATGGTACAATGGTTATTGGCAAGAAAAGAAAGAAAGGTACAGTGGAGTGCAGCAATAATGAAACACAAAATACTCAAAAGCATTTCAAGCAGGTGGTGCCACCTGTACCCATCTAATTCCTGTCCTGACAGTCTGCCACTCTCTTGTTAAGAGGATGGAGAACTTGATACTGGTCCAATATCGGTGGGGCAAGGAACCTGTGGCTCTAGCTCAAGTACTAAGTCAGATATGGAGGAGGGGATTATTACTATTAGTGCCAGTGGCTAATTTCCTTTCTGTGAAACAACTGTGGGGATCCCCTCAACAAATCTAGCTTTGATATTGGCAAGCTATCAAATGCGAGGCTGGACACCTGTGGGCCAGGAATTCCCAGCTGTACTTGTTGCCCTGCTGTTCCAGCTGGCTGGCATTTCCTTACAAAGAGTGTCCAAGAGGGTCTGGATGAGGGGGAGAGAATCCATTAGAGAAGCTCAGCCTGCTCTGAAATCAAGAAATATATTGAGATTATTTTAAGTGGTGTCATCCTTGTGGAACTCACAGAAGAATGAACTTGAATAAAGGAGTATCTTTTTAAGAAACTGCTGCTGCTGCTGCTAAGTCGCTTCAGTCGTGTCTGACTCTGTGCAGCCCCATAGATGGCAGCCCACCAGGCTCCCCCATACCTGGGATTCTCCAGGCAAGAACACTGGAGTGGGTTGCCATTTATTTCTCCAATGCATGAAAGTGAAAAGTGAAGCGAAATCGCTCAGTCATGTCTGACTCTTTGCGACCCCATGGACTGCATCCTACCAAGCTCCTCCATCCATGGGATTTTCCGGGCAGTAGTACTGGAGTGGGGTGCCATTGCCTTCTCCGAAGAAACTCCTAAGGTGTTCTTTATTTCAAGGTCATAATGGTAGGGATGTTATGTGATCAACTCTGGAAATAATGTGATGCATGTTGAATGAATAGACAAATGACAAATTGAACAAGTCAATAAGAGTAACAGCTTTCCCCTCTAAATATACACATCATGATCAGGCTATGTATGCATAGTTCACTTTTGCATCTTTTTATTGCAGATGTTGTTCTTAAAGATGTTATCATCTCTGCCTTGTGTTAGGATATAAGATTTATGACGACTATCAATATTTCTGGCTCTGTGTTTGATCATAGGTGAATCACTTCACCATGAGCTTTAGATTCCCCACCATTTAATACTTCTACACATCTTTATAGAAGACTTGGATGAATACTGTAAGAAAACATAGTGGCAACTTTCCCAGTCATGGGGAAAACCCAAGCTTCTCTGATAGATAATTCTCACCTGAGGGTTTCTTTTTTAAAGAATTAAAACTGTTTGAGTAAATCTATCTATAAATATTCCTCATCAAATGATAATTTGCTTCAAGTTACTTCATGTTAAATTTCTTTAAGTTGTACTTCTTGAGTAAAATCACCAAAATAAGCCACGCCTTGGTGTAACCCTATGACCTCTGGTCATTGATTTCTCTCCAGCCAGCTGAGGAAGAGGGCCATAATGGTGGTGATATCTTTAGGTTCAAACTCAGCCTTTAATTTATCCATTTCCCAAACGTGAGTTTGTTTATGGACAAGAGTATTTATGTCATATTCTCCATTTGTTTAAGTGTTGCATCTGATAACTGTAATGGTTTGTTTGGCCATAATTATCTAACAATAGTAGGTAATGTATGGAATTGCCTCATCTCCTGTACTAGGGGGAAGGAACAGGCAAAAGATATCTCTTGGAGAAACTAGAGTAGCCAGCATTACTATAGCAATTATTGAGAGCTAACATGAGTTATCCAGGTTTGAAGTAGTTAAAATTGTCTTTTATAAGGTAATGTGTTCTTCTGCTATTAAGTCATTTTGTTATTACCTATATTCCAGTCTTAGAGGAGGAAGAGCCTGACAGCTCTGGTGGTGTGAGGTCCAAAGTAGTATCTTGTTACTAAATTCCTTTTAGAAGCCTAGAATTTCTTCAAGAAAATGAACGTCTTATGCTGCTGTATCTTAATGGAGCAAAGGGGACTGTAGTTTGTGTAAAACGTCTATGTATGTGGCAGCATATCAGAGTTCTATGTTAAAATAAAAATCTTTCTAGTAGCGATATAAAGGGACCAAAAACTTAAGACAAATAACAATGGAAACTTTATATTCATTTTCTAGGCAACATATTCAGATTGTTGTGTGAAACAGCATTCAGCACCTTACTTAAATGTCACACCAATCAGAGTAACTAATCTCAGCATAGTGTTGACAGGTGCAAGCCTTATGGCTTTTTACTGTAGGGTCACTGGGAAATGGCACCTAATAATGCTGCCCTGGTTCATAGTGATTCAGAGAATCTGCTTTCTTAAAATTTTAAGTCACAGATTTTCTATTTTTTTAAAAATTTCTATTAGTAATCTTTCAGCTTGGTAAAAATATTTCCACTTTTCTTTTTTTTCCACTTACCCTGTTGTAAAGAATGTTTGTCATTGTTCTGTCCTTTTACTGGTAAAGAAGTAAGATTGGTTTAGAGGAATGTGTGAAATGGTCATGTGCAAATCACTCTGAATTAGAATATATTTAACATTTCCCCAAAGAGCAATGCTACCTAAAGCAAATATTTATTTAACATTATGTCTAGAAAAGATCAGGTGTGCACTGTGACATATGTAAATAGATCCAACTGAGTTCCTTAATTATTTGTGTTTATGTTTGCAAATGGCCGTGATGCCGTTCTTTCTTTCTCATATCATTCCTGCTATCCTGGTGCATTTGTATTTTTAAAGACATTAAAAGTATAGAATGAGCTCTTCTTTTGGCTAGGTGTAGATTTGGGCTCTTTTAAATTATAAGATACCTTTGTAATTGGGAGAAAAGGAAATATTATTTATAAATTCCTTTTACTTCACGATATAAGCAAAGGAATAGTGAAAGCTACCCCTGCTATCCCCCGACAACACACACACATACACAGAGACACATAAAATAAGATTATAGTTTAAGAGGAATTCACATTATTTCATAGTGAATATTTTAACATTTACTTATTTGTGGAGTTACAAGGGTTAGGTGGAGGAGCTTAGGGAGGAAGAGGGTGTGCTTGACTTGTTATGATTGCTGTCCCCTTGCCCAGCATAAATTATTTTCCTTCTGGAATCTCACCCTTATTTTTACCCCTCAATAAAGACTCTAAATTGCCTAAACTCATACATTGTTGATGGTTTGAAAAATGCTCTCCAAACCACTAACACAGACACAATAATAATGCTACCAATTAATGACTGAGGCATAAAGAGGTTCAGGAACTTCCTTTGACTTCCGTGGCTTCATGGGCATGAGACCTGAGTTGTACAGGGCATCACGCTCAGAAGAGTCCTATTCTTGAATTAGTGCTCAGTTGTTATCCACTTTCTAATTTTGAAACACGGTTTCTGCATTTTCATTTTGTACAGGGCCCCAAATACTGTGCAGCTGGTCTTGTATAAAATACATCACAAGTTAAGTTCTTTGGTCAATTTGTTAATTACTTTTTATTATCATAGAGTTGTTTTATGATGTTGTGTTACTTTCTAGTTAATTGGATTCACTACTCTTACAACAATGATTTGAACTCAGACTCTCAAGTTTTAATATCTGTTGTTCATTGTTATCATTTTAGTTGTTAGTATGAATTGCATGGAATAGAAAACACAGTTGGGACTGTGTATCAAGGCAGGATCATGGAGGGGCATGATCTAATCTGGATATATCTTTTGGAACTACTAATGGACCAACTTTTGCCAAGGCATGTGGGCATATAGGAGTAAACTAAATTCCTGAACAAAACTAGAATGTGTGAAGAAAGAAGAATAATTCTAGATAGACACACAACAATATTTACCTTAACTCTGGATTTTTTACCTTTTGAATAGTAAGTTATCAGTTCACTTCAGTCCCTCAGTCGTGTCTGACTCTTTGCGACCTCATGGACTGTGACATATCCAGCTTCCCTGTCCATCACCAAATCCTGGAGCTCGCTCAAACTCATGCCCATTAGGTGGTGATGCCATTCAACCATCTCATACTCTGTTGTCCCCTTCTCCTCATGCCTGCAACCTTTCCCAGCATCAGGGTCTTTTCCAATGAGTCAGTTCTTCACATCAGGTGGCCAAAGTATTAGAGATTCAGATTCAGTCCTTCCAATGAATATTCAGGACTGATTTCCTTTAGGATTGACAGGTTTGATCTCCTTGCAGTCCAAGGGGCTCTCAAGAGTCTTTTCCAGTACCACAGTTGAAAAACATCAATTCTTCGTTGCCCAGATTTCTTTATGGTCCAACTCTCACATCCATGCCGGAAAAGCCATAGCTTTGACTAGATGGACCAGTGTTGGTAAAGTAATGTCTCTGCTTTCTAATATGCTGTCTAGGTTGGTCATAGCTTTTCTTCCAAGGAGTAAGCATCTTTTAATTTCATGGCTGCAATCACCATCTGCAGAGATTTTGGAGACCAAGATAATAAAGTCTGTCACTATTTCCATTGTTTCCCCATCTATTTACCATGAAGTGACAGGATCGGATGCTATGATCTTGGTTTTTTGAATGTTGAGTTTTAAGCCAACTTCTTCACTCTCCTCTTTCACTTTCATCAAGAGGCTCTTTAGTTCCCCTTTGCTTTCTGCCATAGGGGTGGTGTTATCTGCATACCTGAGGTTAGTGATATTTTTCCTGCAATCTTGACTTCAGCTTGTGCTTCACCCAGCCCAGCATTTCACATGATGTACTCTGCATCATAAGTTAAATAGGGAGCATGACAATATATAGAGTTGACATATTCCTTTTCTGATTTGGAACCTGTCCATTGTTCCATGTCCAGTTCTAACTTTTGCTTCTTGACCTGCATACTGATTTCTCAGGAGGCAGATAAGGTGGTCTGGTATAACCATCTCTTGAAGAATTTTCCACAGTTTGTTGTGATCCACACAGTCAAAGGCTTTGGTGTAGTCAATAAAGGAGAAGTGGTTGTTTTTCTGGAGCTCTCTTGCTTTTTCAATGATCCAACGGATGTTGGCAATTTGATCTCTGGTTCCTCTGCCTTTTCTACATCCAGCTTGAACATCTGGAAGTCCTCGGTTCACATACTGTTCAAGGGTCGGCTGGAGAATTTTGAGCATTACTTAGTTGTGTATGAGATGAATGCAGTTGTGCAGTAGTTTGAAAATGTTTGGCATTGCCTTTCTTTGGTATTGGAATGAAAACTGACCTTTTCTCATCCTGAGGCCACTGCTGAGTTTTCCAAATTTGCTGGCATATTGAGTGCAGCACTTTCACAGCATCATGTGTTAGGAGCTCAACTGGAATTCCATCACTTCCACCATTTTTTCTTGTAGTGATGCTTCCTAAGGCCCACCTGACTTCAGACTCCAGGATATTTTGCTCTAGTTGAGTGATCACACTATTATGGTTTTCTGGGTCATTAAGGTCTTTTTTGTATAGTTTTCATGTGTATTCTTGCCACCTCTTCTTAATAGCTTCTGCTTCTGTTAGGTACATACTATTTCTGTCCTTTATTGAGCCCATCTTTGCTTGAAATGTTACCTTAGTATCTCTAATTTTCTTTAAGAGATCTCTAGTCTATCTCATCCTATTATTTCCTCTATTTCTTTGCATTGAGCACTGAGGAAGGCTTTCTTTTCTCTCCTTGTGGTTCTTTGGAACTCTGCATTCAGTTAGGTATATCTTTCCTTTTCTCCTTTGCCTTTAGCTTCTCTTCTTTTCTCAGCTATTTGTAAGGCCTCTTCAGACAACCATTTTTCCTTTTTGTGTTTCTTTTTTTTTGGGGTGGATGTTCTTGATCACTGCCTTCTGTACAATGTCACAAACCTCTGTCCATAGTTCTTCAGGCACTCTATCAGATCTAATCCCTTGAATCTATTTGCTGATTCTTATAATTCGTAAGGGATTTGATTTAGGTCATACCTGAATTGTCTAGTGGTTTTCTCTACTTTCTTCAATTTAAATCTCAATTTGGCACTAAGGAGCTCTTGATCTTAGCCACTGTCAGATCCTGGTCTTGCTTTTGCTGACTGTATAGAGCTTTTCCATCTTTGGCTGCAAATAATATAATTAATCTGATTTTGGTATTGACCATCTGGTGCTGTCATATGTAGAGTTATCTCTTGTATTGTTGGAAAAGTGTGCTTGTTATGTAGCGATAGTAGGTTATTAGTGTTTTTATTGCCATAATTATTCCAATACACAATTGAGAGAAATGTTTTTCCAAGTCTGTAGATTAATTTTATAATTTTGCTATGGAATGAAATAATAATTTAGTCAAATTTTCATAACATTGTATTTATTTAACTTCAAGATCTTCTCTTTACTCAATATCCAAATTTTAAAGTCACAACATTTTTCCTTTATCAAAATAGCAATAATAACAGATAAAAAATTTACTTGGCATGACTAAGTTTGGTAATAATATAGCAATTCTCTTATGATTATTATCATTGGAGTTTCCTTTAATTTTACTATTTGTTGAAATCTTTAAAATTAGATAAATATAAAGTAATAAATATTTTTGAGACATGATTTGGGCCTTAAATGTGGTAATTAAGTGGATAATAATAATTATAGCTGAAACTTCTTGAATACTTCCTTTTCACCTGGCATTATTCTGTTTTTACATGACATAGAACTCTGGACTCTTAATGGTATATTTTTGATCAATTGCTTGTATAGATGATATAATAGAGATGATACCTCTATTTAGAGGTAGTGAGTCCAATTCTAGCAGAGAGAAAGTAAGAGCATGGCAAAGAATATAATCTCTCTAGTTTTCTTTGCTTTGCAAAATCTTTGAGGTTTGATTAGGTTCCATTTGTTTATTTTTTCTTTTATTTTTTTAGCCTTGGGAGACTAATTTAAGGCAATATTTCTATGGTTTATATCAGAGAGTGTTTTGACTATGTTGTTTGTGTCTTGCCTTATAGTTAGGTGTTTAAACCATTTTGAGTTTATTTTTGCATATGATGTGAGGGAGTGTTCTAATGTCATTGACTTACAATGAGGCTGTCCAGATTTCCCATCACCACTTGTTGAGGATACTGTTTTTTTCTCTGTTGTATATTCTTTCCACCTTTGCCAAAGATTAATTTATCATAGGGGTATGGGTTTATTTCTGGGCTCTTTATGCTGTTCCACTGATCTATAGTTATGGTTTTGGGGACAATACCTTTGTTTTTATTACTGTAATTTTTTCATATTGTCTGAAGTCTGGGAGGGTTATTATGCCTCTACTTTTGTTTTTTGGTTTTTTCCCTTAGAATTTCTCTGGCAGTTCTGAGTACATGTAAATTTTAGGATTATTTGTTCTAGTTCTATGAAAAAATGTCATGGGTAATTTGATAAGGGTTACATTAAATATGTAGATTGCTTTGGAAAGTCTGGCCATTTAAATGCTATTAATGCTTCCAATCTAATAGCCTAGGTAATATAGTATTTTAATGGTAAACAAATAATAGGACAGAAAATGTAGCATTCTGATAAGATACCAGGTTAGCTACCTTCAATTTTTTCCATTAACATTTTGGTCTTAGAAATTTAATAAAAGAACCCTAAGCTAAGATAATATTTTTAGGTATGCCAGAAGGTTAGGATTTAACTTTCATGACTTCTTGGTTTTATTTCAAGGTAGATAGTGATCTCTACAAATATGAAGATTTCTCTTTACAGTATGAATTTTTCTACTTAATCAGCCCCCACCTGTAAGAATCAAAGATCTTTAGGACTCATTCCAAGGACACCTTTTGATAAGTTCAGAATATTTAAGACACACTTAGGTTTCAGATTCTCAAAACATTATCTTAAATAATTATTATTTCAGTTATAGTGTTGTACTTGTACTGATTCTAAGTTTAATTCACAGTAAGAAAAATTTCCTTCTAGTTAGTATTACACATTTATAAGGGGTCCCATAGCAGGGATGCTTGGGCACAAAGTAGTACAAGTGTTTAATGCACTGGCTTATGCACAGTATGTCACACAATGTCACCTAGTAACTCATTCTTAGGATACATAACATGTCCAGTGTGCCTGGGTCAAGAAGGCTTTAAATAACTGCCACTAAGCTATACTCTACTGACTTTTATGCTTTATTACTCACCCCCCCCCCATATTAGGTCATCTTGGTCTTTATTTATTTTAATATTAAATTTTCTTTCTCCCAGAGGCATAGGTTCCCTTATGGTAGATTCTATCATTACTTTTTTCTGCATCCTTTTAAACCAAATAACTTTAAGCCAGTGCAACAATCATGAACAGAGTTAATTTACTTTAGAAAATTCATAGTATCACATACACCAGGAGAAGCAAAATCTTACAAGAAGGTGAAAATAGTATTTGTAATGCAATTAAATCAGTGCTAAGCACATTGTATGCACCAACAAGTGCTTTATTTTAAATGGTTGCATATATAAATTAATGAACATATTAATGAATAAATGAATTGAACTACATTCAAGATATATTTGAATCTTTATTCCTAGACTGGTAAGTAATCATAACTATATAAAAATCATTTGTATATTTTCTCTCAAAATAAAAATTTTTTCTTAGGCAGTTGATCTGGTTTAAAATTGGTAAACCATTAAAAGTGCCAGTCTTTCTCCCACTCATATACCCAGACTGGTTTTTGACATCTGTAACTCCTGAGATAGAACTTAATGCTGGTCTACCAGTGTTGAAATTTCAACTTAGAAGCTAGTTATTTCCAAACAGATCCCACTATATTAAATAGTTAATACTATTATTCATGAACATGTCTTATTTGCCAACTACCATTTACATTCTTTACAGGTAAAAGCTGTTACTCATCTCTTCACTAAAAATTTGCATCATAATGATTTGCACATAGTTCATAATCAATAAAATGATTTTCTAATTATACAAATAAAACAAGGAGTGATAGCTTTTAATGTTTAAAATTTCAATCTTTTAAAAAAACCAATCATTGGTGGACTACTTGTATTTAACTTATTACCAATGAAATCATTATTTTATAGGTTATGAAATTGTCTCCTGAAGTTCTGTTTTCTACTTGTATATTTAAATTCTCAGATATGAAACTTGATAATGAGAAAATACTCAAATCTTTGAAGAAATTTTCATGGACAATTTCCACAAAATATAAATTACTTTTGTGAATCTTTAATTATTTATAAATTAAAACTTTTTATGAAAAATTGAGACTTGTCAAAGGCACATGATAAGAATTGCAAGTCAGAATAAACACTTTAATACAGTTTAGAATTTGATGGCAAAAGTGCTTTTCTATAACAATGCTAAATCTGTATGCACTTTTAAATAAATAGAAGGTATTTTCCAAGATTTTATGATACATTTTTTTCAATTTCTGTTTGAAAAAAAAAAAAGGAAATATCCTAAGTTTACAGGAGGTAAAAAAAAAAAAAAGAAAGAAAGAAAACAGAATTTAGGCTCATAAAAAAAGTTTTTGTGGTCCTGCTTAATGTTCATGTCATCAGTTAAATTAGATGTGACAGGGCCAGTAAGCCTGGACATTTTCACTACTACTGTGATTGCCTTGAAGTATTTTGTCTCCTTAGAATCTCTTTGGCTCCATTTTCCAAGGAAGTTGACTCCATGTTAATCCTGTTGACTCTTTCACAGCAGTTTTAAATAGTCTGTGTCCAGCCCTAGGGAAGAGAATGCTTCTGTAAAGACTGCTAGCCCATTTAGCCACCCGAACATCATCCTTCTCCTAGGAAAGAATGCTAATTACAAGAGATTGCTTATATCTTAACACAGTGGTGAGAGTTGAAAGAGTCAATTACTTATTTAGGGATTGCATATGGGGTTAAAGAGTATGACCTCTTAAAGGCCTTTAAACTGAGAATTGCCAATTCAAAGAAGAGATGGCTTAAAATTATGATGAAGCAAGGCAATGTATTTTCATCACTCATAACACAATCATACTTTATAAGCAAACTGGTGTTTGATTGACTTGTAGGATTCTGAAATTGTTATCATAGTATACAAGACACTTGTTCAATAGGTTGACCTTTCATTCTTCATTTAATTATTATCACCTAAAAGTACCATTTAAATAACTTACTACTGAGTTACATGTAGGTCAGGATTTTAAACTTTACTCTGTTTTTGCTTCTATAATGAAAATATTGGTGTTTGTTTTATATAACTTTATATAACTTTTATATAACTTTTAAAGTAGATGTTTTATATTAATAGTAAGAAAAAGGAATCTTGAAAATGAATAAGTTTGAAAGAAATTACTACAAGAAAACATGTTTCATTAATGACCTACATCAGAACTTTGGATGATGAATGACAAAAGACTACAACTTAGTAGAAATGAATGGATTTTGAGGGGTAGAAAATGTTCCTTGAGAGATATTCAGCTAGCAGGAAAAATGTACACTTGAAAGCAATAATCTTATATTTCCTAAGGTTTAAATACATTTAATTTTTGTATTTTACAATGATTATTGATTCAATTATCTGATTTCTCTAAATATGTTTCTAGTATAATGTGAAAAACTTCTTAAGATAAAATGACTACTCTGTAAAACATTAACCATATTTGTAGAGTTTTCATCAGTTTTACAGATCACTGATATACCATTTCATTTGTAATAATTTTCTACTCTAGATGATTATATTTCTCATCTTTAATTGTTATCCTTTCTAATAAAACAAAGTAAAACTGAAAAAAATTCTCATGGGATATATACATAAGGCCTTTTAGTAAATAGTAATAATAGCAACTTAGACTAAACTATTTTGTAGGGAAAGGTAAAAGCTGACATTTCTCCCCTAGAGCTAGTTTTAAGCAGGGAGCAATTTGAGATACTGTTGGTACATTCCAGAACTCCCCTTGGTCTTAATTAGAACAATTGAGAGAAACTGTTAATTTTGATCAGCTGGTGAAAAGCCCTCCTGTTGCAGTCAGTCATTTCTATGGAGTTCAACTTTCAAGTTCATAAGCAAAAGGGTTAGATTAAAGGATTTTTCCTCCCGGCAAATCATTAGCACAAATGCATCATTTCAAAATTAATACTTAAAGATTGAGCTATATTTTAAGGTTATAGAGTTGCTAGTTTAAAATGTGACACACAGTGTATGAGTAATTCATTTCACAGTGGGTAATATATTTTTAGTTTCCATATTTAGAGTGAAATAGAATATTCAAATTTGTGGAAAATCCATCTTTGGGGAACATGTGCTAATAATCATGTTATACATCTACATGATAATCAAAAATAGTTTTAGGGAAAAAAGTAATGTAGAAAGGCCACACATGTTGGAAGGGGCTACGATGAAGGGAAAGCTAAAGCAGGAATGTAGTAGGTGATAGGCCTTCAACAACTTTTATGTTTGTAACACAAAACTAAACAATGGGACAATGAGAAGAAAACGCAGGACAAGACACCACACACAATTACCCAAAGGAAAAACAGCAACACAAGATATCTCATTAACTGTCACAATAAGCAAAGATGGTCTCAATATGCTTACCTGAGAGATCTAGCATTGACGGTGGACAAAGGTTGGTGTTTTTGATTTGCTTTTCCTTTCTGTGTGGATGGCGATTACTTTTGCTGCCCTGGTGATTTCCAGATACATGCACCTGATGGTACCTGCCAGGTATCCTCTTAGATTGATGAGGACAACACTTGCTACTCTGAGTATATATATATATATTTTTTTTTTTAATTTAATTTTTTTTTAAAATTTTACTTTACTTTACTTTACAATACTGTATTGGTTTTGCCATACATTGCCATGAATCCACCACAGGTGTACATGCATTCCCAAACATGAACCCCCCTCCCACCTCCCTCCCCATAACGTCTCTCTGGGTCATCCCCGTGCACCAGCCCCAAGCATGCTGTATCCTGCATCAGACATAGACTGGCAATTCGTTTCATCCATGATAGTATACATGTTTCAATGCCATTCTCCCAAATCATCGCACCCTCTCCCTCTCCCTCTGAGTCCATAAGTCTGCTCTACACATCTGTGTCTCTTTTGCTGTCTTGCATACAGGGTCATCATTGCCATCTTTCTAAATTCCATATATATGTGTTAGTATACTGTACTGGTGTTTTTCTTTCTGGCATACTTCACTCTGTATAATTGGCTCCAGTTTCATCCATCTCATTAGAACTGATTCAAATGTATTCTTTTTAATGGCTGAGTAATACTCCATTGTGTATATGTACCACTGCTTTCTTATCCATTCATCTGCTGATGGACATCTAGGTTGTTTCCATGTCCTGGCTATTATAAACAGTGCTGCGATGAACATTGGGGTACATGTGTCTCTTTCAATTCTGGTTTCCTCGATGTGTATGCCCAGCAGTGGGATTGCTGGGTCATAAGGCAGTTCTATTTACAATTTTTTAAGGAATCTCCATACTGTTCTCCATAGTGGCTGTACTAGTTTTCATTCCCACCAACAGTGTAGGAGGGTTCCCTTTTCTCCACACCCTCTCCAGCATTTATTGCTTGCAGACTTTTGGATCGCAGACATTCTGACTGGTGTGAAGTGGTACCTTATTGTGGTTTTGATTTGCATTTCTCTAATAATGAGTGATGTTGAGCACCTTTTCATGTGTTTGTTAGCCATCCGTGTGTCTTCTTTGAAGAAATGTCTATTTAGTTCTTTGGCCCATTTTCTGATTGGGTCGTTTATTTTTCTGGAATTGAGCTACATAAGTTGCTTGTATATTTTTGATATTAGTTGTTTGTCAGTTGCTTCATTTGCTATTATTTTCTCCCATTTAGAAGGCTGTCTTTTCACCTTGCTTATATTTTCCTTAAATGTAAGACCAGAAACTATCAAACTCCTAGAGGAGAACATAGGCAAAACACCCTCCGACATAAATCACAGCAGGATCCTCTATGATCCACCCCCCAGAATTCTGGAAATAAAAGCAAAAATAAACAAATGGGATCTAATTAAAATTAAAAGCTTCTGCACAACAAAGGAAAAAAAATATTTTTGTATTTTTCTATATGATTTATTATGTGAATATTGTATTAATACAGTAGTTCATGTATATCTTGTTCACATTAAATTACACAAATACCATGGTGCACAATTGAAAAGGTTTGGAGGATACTGATCTACATAATGCTTAAGGTTTCAGTTATGAACAAGGTCACTTCATGCCTAACATGCAGATTCTAATCCTGTGATATTGTGAATGCGTATATTTGTATACAGATGCAACATCTAGATTATTATTATTTATATTTTATATTGCACAGAGGAAAGGTTTTCTTTTAGCTACTAATAACATTAATTAAGGGCTTCCCAAGTGGTGGTTGTGGTAAAGAACCCGCCTGCCAATGCAGGAGACATAACAGATGCAGGTTGGATCCCTGGGTCAGGAAGATCCCCCGGAGGACGGCATGGCAAACCACTCCAGTATCCTTTCCTGCAAAATCCCAGTACCAGAGAAACCTGGTGGGCTACAGTCCACAGGGTTGCAGAGTCAGACACTACTGAAGTGACTTAGCATGCATGCCCAGTTCAGTTCAGTGCAGTTCAGTCGTTCAGTCGTTCAGTAGTGTCTGACTCTTTGCGACCCCATAAATCGCAGCACACCAGGCCTCCCTGTCCATCACCACCTCCAGGAGTTCACTTAGACTCACGTCCATCGAGTTCGTGATGCCATCCAGCCATCTCATCCTCTGTCGTCCCCGTCTCCTCCTGCCCCCAATCCCTCCAAGCATCAAAGTCTTTTCCAATGAGTCAACTCTTCGCATGAGGTGGCCAAAGTACTGGAGCTTCAACTTCAGCATCATTCCTTCCAAAGAAATCCCAGGGCTGATCTCCTTCAGAATGGACTGGTTGGATCTCCTTGCAGTCAAAGGGATGCTCAAGAGTCTTCTCCAACACCACAGTTCAAAAGTATCAATTCTTTGGCTCTCAGCCTTCTTCACAGTCCAACTCTCACATCCATACATGACCACTGGAAAAACCATAGCCTTGACTAGACGGACCTTAGTCGGCAAAGTAATGTCTCTGCTTTCGAATATACTACCTAGGTTGGTCATAACTTTTCTTCCAAGGAGTGTCTTTTAATTTCATGGCTGCAGTCACCATCTGCCGTGATTTTGGAGCCCCCAAAAGTAGTCTGACACTGTTTCCCCATCTATTTCCCATGAAGTGATGTAACTGGATGCCATGATCTTCGTTTTCTGAATGTTGAGCTTTAAGCCAACTTTTTCACTCTCCTCTTTCACTTCCATCAAGAAGCTTTTTAGCTCCTCTTCACTTCCTGCCATAAGGGTGGTGTCATCTGCATATCTGAGGTTATTAATATTTCTCCCGCCAATCTTGATTCCAGCTTGTGTTTCTTCCAGTCCAGCGTTTCTCATGATGTACTCTGCATGTAAGTTAAATAAGCAAGGTGACAATATACAGCCTTGACGTACTCCTTTTCCTATTTGAAATCAGCCTGTTGTTCCATGTCCAGTTCTAACTGTTGCTTCCTGACCTGCATACAGATTTCTCAAGAGGCAGGTCGGGTGGTCTGGTATTCCCATCTCTTTCAGAATTTTCCACAGTTTATTGTGATCCACACAGTCAAAGGCTTTGGCATAGTCAATAAAGCAGAAATAGATGTTTTTCTGGAACTCTCTTGCTTTTTCCATGATCCAGCGGATGTTGGCAATTTGATCTCTGGTTCCTCTGCCTTTTCTAAAACCAGCTTGAACATCAGGGAGTTTGTGGTTCACATATTGCTGAAGCCTGGCTTGGAGAATTTTGAGCATTACTTTACTAGCATGTGAGATGAGTGCAATTGTGTGGTAGTCTGAGCAGTCTTTGGCATTGCCTTTCTTTGGGATTTGAAGGAAAACTGACGTTTTCCAGTCCTGTGGCCACTGCTGAGTTTTCCAAATTTGCTGGCATATTGAGTGCAGCACTTTTGCAGCATCATCTTCCAGGATTTGAAATAGCTCAACTGGAATGCCATCACCTCCACTAGCTTTGCTCATAGTCATGCTTTCTAAGGCCCACTTGACTTCACATTCCAGGATGTCTGGCTCTAGATTAGTGATCACATCATCAAGATTATCTTGGTCATGAAGATCCTTTTTGTACAGTTCTTCTGTGTATTCTTGCCACCTCTTCTTAATATTTTATGCTTCTGTTAGGTCCAGACTATTTCTGTCCTTTATCGAGCCCATCTTTGCATGAAGTGTTCCCTTGGTATCTCTAATTTTCTTGAAGAGATCTCTAGTCTTTCCCATTCTGTTCTTTTCCTCTATTTCTTTGCATTGATCGCTGAAGAGGCATTCTTATCTCTTCTTGCTATTCTTTGGAACTCTGCATTCAGATGCTTATATCTTTCCTTTTCTCCTTTGCTTTTCGCCTCTCTTCTTTTCACAACTATTTGGCATGTAATTTGTAGGTACCACTTTGGATTGTGCAGCTTACCTTTCTTTCACTGGTACCCACACAGTTTTTCTGAGCCCTTTCAATGCACATCTGCTTCTGTAACAGGTTATTTCTTAAAATGCAAGGTTTCTTAAAAATGCTTCTCTGAAAATAAAGAATAAATAATAATGGAAAGGTAGGTAATATTAAATAAACTTTGTGACAAGTTTGAGTGTTTATTGGAAAACAATAATTATTTTCTTATTTTAATTTTATTAGACAAATTTTAATTTAATTTAATTTAATTAGACAAACTACTTGTTTGGCTTAGAACAACTTGTTCCCCTTAAATTTTTCTATTGAAATGGGAAATATTTATTTTTGGAGACCTGTTGTAAAATAAAATGATTTTGAAGTAGATAGATTACTCTCCAGTGATGAAAGCTACCTGATGGCTGTTTAGATTTTCTCTATCATTGATTTTTGAAAAACAGAGCCTTACAGAAGAGTATTGTAACTAAGAGTACTGTGACTAAGATAACTGGATGAATTTCAATGGGAACTTTAAGTGTTCTCAAATGAACTACATTTATTTTAACTAGAATAAATAGAATGCTACTTTTCTTGGACATTTGTGCTCACGGGACATTATTAGCAATGACCTGAATCCATAAAAAGACAATATAGTTCCTTAAAAATCTTCTCTAGAGCTAGACTAAAAACCTATCATCTTCTATGAATGCCAGTAGTAACTTAAATTTATTTCTCAAGCAGAATAATTCTATGTAAACCTAGCCAAATGGTTAAGGAAAATTAAATAACAAAGAGAATATTCCTAATGAGCATTAGAGTGCAGGCTATGCAACATATATGATATGAACCTCTGCTCAGTAACAGGTAATATATGAGGTATTAGCAAAGATGAATTCCTTTGGGACTGAAAGGCAACTGAAGAAGCTATAAATATAGGTTTATTTTATATAAATGTTTCTGGAGAAGGGAACGGCAGCCCATTACAATATTCTTGCCTGGAGAATCCCATGGACAGAGGAGCCTGGTGGGCTTCAGGCCATGGGGTCACATATCAATGTTTATATTACAATATCTATATGCCCAAGGGTAGTGAAAGTAAAAGATGTCATTCACATGAAGATGTTTAGGACAGATAACTGACATTTACCTCTGATATTCACTTATTCTTTAATCAGAGACCTTTATATACCTATCATTAATGAGAAGGATAAGTATCCTATAACAAGATCTGTGGAAAAAATGTTATATGAATTAAGGATTTTTCAAACTGACTTTAAAATATAACATGCACTATTTGCATAGGAAAACTTATTTACTTTCACTTTCTCCAGCAATTATTTGTCAAAGCTAATTTATACTTCCACAATCAAGTGAAGAAAGTCAAAGACTACCTGTAAACTATGCAGCATATGCTTTTTACAAGGTTTAAATAAGAATATTATTGCAGTGGAAGTGGGTGAGGACGCAGGGGGAGGGAAGGAAAGAGTAGACTCTTATATGTGGTCTAAAAAGCACTTTCATTTCCCACTTTGCCCCCTCGTAAATGAAGACAGGATGAACAGCTAAAATTACTAATTGGTTTACTGATCAGTTGTACTTTGTTCGATTAATTTGCAATTAATTCTGGTTTGTGGTGTACTGAAAGAGAAGTTTGGCGCCAACCTTTGAGGTGGCTGATACTTAATACCCTGCTGGAGACGGCAGGCCAGGGTATCAATATTCGGTCTGGAGACAGCTCCTACACCCCTGTGAGAATTGTTCTGCTCCCACTTTGTAGGAAGGCTGAACTCATGGTGTTTGTTTCCAGAAACAATAAAATGTAAGTTTTATAATTTTTTGTTTAATCTTGCATAATTACAGCAAGAATATAACATACAAAAATAATTTGGGAGTATAAGTCCTTTTGCTTGTTGTCTTTCCTCTTATCTGGACCATAGTCTCCACATCAAATCATATAGTCACATGGGCACATGCACCCCACACACACACACACACACACACACACACACACACACACACACACTCCCAGCTGCCTAAAAAGAATCTGATGAACTTATTCCATTAAATATAAAAGCGTTAATGAAAACTTACATATTAACGTACTTAGGTTAATTTTAAATGTCATTTCCATTTTAAATATTAGAGTCAGAGGGCAAAGAAATAAAACTCTAATATTGAAATTACCACTATTAGACAATCAATGAGTTAAAAGTGTCTGGAAGGCAAAAATACCTTATTGATCTTCATGACATTGTGCCTTTTCTGACTCTACTAATATTAGTCCCCATCTAACCACCCCCTACTAAGAAAATCACGAGTTTCATACTTTCTGCTCATTTTAGAAACTTACATAGAGATTTATTAAAATTGATTTTTAAAAATTGAAGTGCAGTTGATTTATAATATTGTGTTACTTTCAGGACTATAACAAAGTGATTCACACACACACATATATACACACAAAAATATATACATTTATATGCATTTTTCAGATTCTTTTCCATTATAGTTTATTATAAGATATTGAATATAGTTCCTGTGCTATACAGGAAATCTTTGTTGTTTATCTATTTTATGAATAGTATTGTATGTCTGTCACTGTCAATCCCATACTCCTAATTTATCCTCCCCCCACATCTTCATTTCCCACCTTGCTTATTTTATATTTCTGTGAGTCTGTTTCTGTTTCATAAATAAATTCATCTGCATTGCTTTTTACATTACACATATAAGTGATATACAATATTTGCCTTTCTCTGTCTGAATTACCTTGCTTAGTGTGATAATCTCTAGGTCCATCCATGTTGCAGCAAAGAGCAATATTTCATAGTTTTTTATGTCATGCCTTCTATTCCTAAGTGATACATTTTCTATCTCCAATCTTCTATAAGACTTTTAATTGTGTCATTGTTTACTGTACTTTTTATAATCAGGAATACATTAAAGTCAATATTATACAACTATAAGACCTCATTTAATTAGAATTGAAATCATAATTAATACATATTTTTCTGTCTCTAAAATCTAAAATCTTGCTATGTAGATACAAAATATAATGTTTAACAAAAAATTATGAACAATACTGGTATATTTTCATAATAGTAAAATGTCTCACATTAGCTTCTGATTCTCTGAAGCATGTGAGTATATTTTTCAGGTATATTATTTATACCTGAATAATAAGCATATCCTAAATGGGCCTTATTAAATGAGCAATACAATGAAATAGAGGAAAGAAATAGAAGGAGAAACACCAGCGCTCTTCTCAAGAAAATTGGAGATATCAAGGGAACCTTTCAAGCAAGGATGGGCACAATAAAGGACAGAAAAGATGTAACAGAGGAAGAATAGATTAAGAAGAGGTGGAAAGAATACACAGAATAACTATACAAGAAGATCTTAATGACCAGGATAACCACAATGGTGTGGTCACTCACCTAGAGCCAGACATCCTAGACTGTGACATCAAGTGGGCACTAGGAGGTAGTACTACAGACAAAGCTAATGCAGGAGATGGAATTCCAGCTGAGTTATTTAAAATCCAAAAAGATGATGCTGTTAAAATGCTGCACTCAGGATGTCAGCAAATTTGAAAAACTCACCAGAGGCCAAAGGACTGGAAAAGGTCACTTTTCATTCCAATTCCAAAGAGGGGCAATACCAAAGAATATAGAAAACACCACACAATTGTACTCACTTCACATGCTAGCAAGATTATACTCAAAATCCTTCAAGCTAGGATTCAGCAGTATGTGAACCAAGAACTCCCAGATGTACAAACTGGGTTTCAAAGAGATAGAGGAACCAAAGATCAAATTGCCAACATTTACTAGAACATAGAGAAAGCAAGGGAATTCCAGAAAAATATCTACTTCCACTTAATTGATTACACTAAAGTGTTTGTGTGAATCACAACGAAGTAGAAAATTTTTAAAGAGATAGGATTACCAGACCACTTTCCTGTCTCCTGAGAAACCTGTACGCAGGTCAGCAAGTAACAGCTAGAAGTGGACATGGAGCAACCAATTGGTTCCAAATTGGGAAAGGAGTGCTTAAGTCTGTATATTGCTTATTTAACTTATATACAGAGTACATCATGCAAAATGTTAGGCTAGATGAATCAAGGTTGTCAGGGGAAATATCAACAAGCTTAGATACACAAATAATGCCACTCTAATGGTGAAGAGGAACTAAAGAGCTTCTTGATAAGAGAGAAAGAAGAGTGTGAAAAAACTGGCTTGAAACTCAATATTAAAGAAAAAAAAAAAGAAAATCCAAAAACTAAGATCATGGCATCTGGTCCCATAACTTCATGGCAAATAGATGGGGAAAAAGTAGAAGCAGTGACAGATTTTATTTTCTTGGTCTCTGAAATCACTGCAGGTGGTGACCGCAGCCATGAAATTAGAAGACACTTGCTCCTTGGAAGAAAATGTATGATAAACCTAGAGAGCATATTAAAAAGGAGGGACATCACTCTGCAGACAGAAGTACATATAGTCAACGATATGGTTTTCCCACTAGTCATGTGTGGATGTGAGAGGTGGACCATAAAGAAGATTGAGTGCTGAAGAATTGATGCTTTCTAATTGTGGTGCTGGAGAAGATGCTTGAGAGCCCCTTGGATAGTAAGGAGATCCAACCAGTCTATTTTAAAGGAAGTCAACCTTGAATATTCATTGGAAGGACTGAAACTGAAACTGAAAGTGCTGCAGCTGAAACTTCAATACTTTGGCCACCTGATGAAAAGAATTCACTCATGGGAAAGACTGAGGGCAAGAAGAAAAGGGAGCGACAGAGGATGAGATGGTTGGATGGCATCACCAACTCAATGGACATGAATTTGAGCAAACTCTGGGAGATAGTAGATGACAGAGGAGCCTGGCATACTGCAGTCCATGGGATTGCAGAGCTGGACAGGACTTAACAACTGAACAACTACCACAATATCAATTATAATTCACTGGTGTACATTTAACAGGAACGTAACTAGGTGGCTTAATACATGGCTGCTTGTTAGTTTGTTTTTCCTATCTGACATGGAACCTAGAGTCAGACGAGCCATGTATGGTACTTCTATTTGAGAACTAGGCTCTTCTTTTCCTGTTTTGCATTCTTGAAGTGAAGTGAAGTGAAGTGAAGTGAAAGTCGCTCAGTCATGTCCGACTCTTTGTAACACCATGGACTATACAGTCCATCGAATTCTCCAGGCCAGAATACTGGAGTGAGTAGCCATTCCCGAATACTGGAGTGGGTAGCCTTTCTCTTCTCCAGGGGATCTTACCAACCCAGGGATAGAACCCAGGTCTCTCGCATTGCAGGTGGATTCTTTACCAGCTGAGCCTCAAGCAAAGCCCTTGGTTGAAAACCACCTGTTCCACTTTCCAGGTGGGAGGATAGGTAAAGAAAAGGAGGCAAAAAGAAAAACAACCTCAGCTGGCCCATCCAGACAACTGAGCTCATGGTTAGGACTGCATCAAGTGGACCTACCTAATTACAAGGAATTCTAAAAACTGCATAAATCGAATGAGCACATTATCATCTTAAAACAAAAACGGAATTATCTTAAAAAATGAGAAGTAAGTTGCTCAGTTGTGTCCAACTCTTTCTGACCCCATGGACTGTATAGTTCATGGAATTCTCCAGGTCTGAACACTGGAGTGGGTAGCCTATCCTTTCTCTAGGATCTTTCCAACCCAGGAATTGAACCGGTGTCTTCTTCATTGCAGGCGGATTCTTTACCAACTAAGCTATGGATATTAAATTTAATATGCACTTATTTAATATCTGTGTTTAAGACTCCAAGATTTTACTTTTTTGTTTATCTTACCCTATTTGAAATCTCATATTTAATGGTTATTTCTATCTTTTCTTAGTAAAGTAAAAGTTCCAAAAATGTGGAGACTTTGTTTTCCTTTTGCTCATTTTATTTTGGGGGCATAGACCAGTTCTTGGAATATAGTAGTCAATTAATATGTATTTGTTGAATGAATGAATAAATTTTTTCATTCCTAAATTCAGTACAAATGTATTAAATATCTATTTTGCATCCTTGTGCTTGCTGCTGCTGCTGCTGCTAAGTCACTTCAGTTGTGTCCAACTCTGTGCGACCCTATAGACGGCAGGCCACTAGGCTCCCCAGTCCCTGGGATTCTCCAGGCAAGAACAATGGAGTGGGTTGCCATTTCCTTCTCCAATGCATGAAAGTGAAAAGTGAAAGTGAATTTACTCAGTCTTATTCGACTCTTAGTGACCCCATGGACTGCAACCCATCAGGCCCCTCTGTCCACAGGACTCTCTAGGCAAGAGTACTAGAGTGGGGTGCCATGCTTACCAGGATGCTAATTGTTAAAATACAAACTCAAATAATGTCAATTTCTTAACATCAGCGTTCTTAAAGTTTATGAAGTCAGTCATGGAAACTGGTGAAATGATATGTGATAAAGGCCATGATTAAGGTTTGTACAGAGATGGTTTCCTGGAGATAGGGCATTGAAATCCAGTTTAGAAATGAATGGTTCTGTACGCTGGGGGAAGTACCATGAGGATTTGTACCATGAGGGTTAATCAATGTGAATCAATAGGACAGAAAAATAGTGTATGAAATTAGGAGATCCTGGCATAGTCAGGAAATTTTAAGGAGTCTAATATATCCAGAAAAGAGTTTTTGTGTGTTGGGCCTGGCAGAGAAATTATGGTAGCAGTGTGTTGATTGTGTGAGGATGGTTGAATTAGAAAACAAAGGCCAGGTTATAAAAGGCTTATTTGTCAATCTAAGAAGGTTGATCTGCAAGACAAATAGAAAATTTGAAACTGCATGACATGATTTGATTTTTAGAAGTACATAAGGTAATTTGGAGGTAAGGAAAAAGTCAAGAGCAAAAACAGACAGTATAAACCTAGTTGATGAGGGAATAAGTGAGATAGATTCCTAAAGAAGAGAGAAATTGCATGACAGGGCAGCAGTTTAGGTGACCGGTGAGTATGAGAACAAGAAGAAAAAGTCGTACATGACTTAACGATTTCTGAACTGATTACACAGAAATACAGAAATACTGATTACACCTTCAGTTTTACAAGTGTTTAGTCATTTTTCCATTTCTCAATAATGTTTCTTTGCTTGGCTTCCCTGGTGATTCAGATGGTAAAGAATCCTCCTGCAGTGCAGGAAACCTGGGTTTGGTCCATGAGTTGGGAAAATCCCATGGAGAAGGAAATGACTTCCCACTCCAGTATTCTTGCCTGGAGGATTCCATGGACAGAAGAGCCTGGCGGGCTACAGTCCATGGAGTTGCAAAGAGTCAGACATGACAGCGACTTTGACCCTTTGTTTTCATCTCTCCTGATAATTAATAAAAAATAATTTTAATTCTTCCATTTGTAACACTCACTTAATACACTGTAGGAAATATAAGAATCTTTTCTTATCTTTCTAATTTAGACTTCATGGAGTTTTCTCTATTCTTAGTCCTTAGAGAAAAAAAAATTGCCTAAATTAACTTGAAGCAACTTGTAGAATTAATTTTACATATGACATAACTCCCCCCGCCTCACATATTAATGTTGCTTCAGAAAATTTATCCTGCTACAGAACAAATTTCAATGAGTAAACAAAACATGTGTTCAGATTACTCTGTTATAAGTTTCACTTGGCAATGAGAAAAGTCTCATCCTACCTGGAAGACATTTTATATGAGAGGGACCTACTTGCATTTTCATAGTTTTAATTTCAGCATCAATGAGTTGTGATTGCCAACAATCCTAATCTTGAATCTTACTCTTGTGTAATTTATTAACACTTGATAATGGAGGGCCTCTTTATAAATAGAAAATTGTTGCTTTTCACTAAGAATGTGACAGCATGCTACAGATTTATAATCAAAAGAGAACAAAATAAGGCAAATAATAAGTTTTTCAGACTCGTAGACCTAATAAATTAGCTATGTGGTTTGAAGTATTGAAGAAGAGCAATAAGAAAATGAATCTCAGACTCCATATTACTCTAGAATGCCCTTTTCACTCTATTGTGATCTTGTTTCTGCTGCTGAATGACTTTCCAGCTCCATTTATAATCAGCTACATTAGGGACACCATAGTCATGAGCATCCCACTGAGAATGGTGAGAGGGTTTCTTGACTCCACTGCATGAAAGCTATCTGTCACTTTATCTGATTGAGCTCTCTTAACTGATGCCAAACCTGCATATATAAGGGAATCTATACTTTGTCAGAAAAGCTTGTGTGGTTAGCAAGGCAGTGAGGCAAGATGGAGGGAGGAGGGAATGCCTTTGCTGAATGAATAATTTGATCCATGTGACTTTTTATTCTGATCTTCATTGTGATATTTAATGGTACAGCCTCTCAATTGAGAGAACATGAATTCTTATGGGGCAATTTCATCACTTATGTCATAATTTGGCATGTCACATTATTTACTTGTTATGAACCAAGAACCCTGATATTGAGTTTAAGAAATCTATAGATCTACTGCTTGATAAAGAGAAAACTACATGTTACAGTATTTGCCCTATAAAATCAATCATTTACTATTAAATGAGCATCAGTTCAAGGACAGTAGATGGTAGAAAGGATATTAATGAGACATAAAATACAATTCCTAAATTCACAGATAAATAATAATCATATCATATGACACTGATGATAAATCTGTAGGGGTCAGAAAGTGGATAAAACCATCGTGAGGAGACAGAGAAAAAAATCACAGAAATACAGGGGTCAAATTAAGTTGTGAGAGACAGTGTGAGAATAAATCACTTAATCTTTTTGGTTTGCTTTTCATATCACATTTTTAAAAAGACATTCTCAAAAACAGATGTGGTACTTTACGACAGCATCATCAATATGAACCACACTGCAGATCTGCGGTTCCCTACAAACATGAAAAACAAGTAAAATTTGTGCTTATTGTAAACCACTTGAAATGAAGAGGAAAATTTTGAGTAGAAAAGAGTTTAAAAGATGCATTTTCAACAAAACAAGCTTATGAGAAATGTGCTGTTTGGGTCTAAAGTAATTGTCAAGGTGTACCCTGGAGTAGGAAATGGCAACCCTCTACAGTATTCATGCCTGGAAAACTCCATGAAAAGAAGAGCCTAACAGACTACAGTCCATGGGGGTGCAAAGAGTTGGACATGACTCAATCACTAAACAACAACAACAACAACAAAACCATACTCCAAGGGTCGAATCACATCATCACAGGTTTAGAAGCAGGTGCAGAAGACATGGGCGAAAGTTATGGATAGGGAAAAGGAGTAAATTTTGTGTACAGTTGGGAAAAAAGGAGTGGGAAGAATATCACAAACGGCAGAAAATTGATGAGGCTATTGCTATACTACATGTTATGTCAAGGCCAATGTTCAAATACTATATAACAGATTGGGCATTATGATCGACAAATGCTGGAGTACTACCATGCAGTGATTGTCCCAGACCCTCCAAATGTTTATGCAGTGCTAGTCCCTTCCTTAAAACTCTCTAGAGTTTTCCCGAATCCTCAATTACGTGGTTAAACCTGGAGCAACAGGGACTTTAGAACACAGTCCCAAACTAAGGTCACCTTTCATTCTAGCATTAGTGCTAGTGGCTTATTATCAATGTTATGCTAGCATTAATAATCTGGAATAATCAGATTAGATTATTAGAGCATCAAAAATATGCTTTAAAAAGATATTTTAATTCCTTATATATCAAAATAATACTTTAGCTACCTGATGCCAAGAGCCAACTCTTTGGAAAAGATCCTGATGTTGGGAAAGGGCAAGAGGAGAAGGAGGCAACAGAAGATGAGATGTTCGGATGGCATCATTGACTCAATGGACATGAGTTTGAGCAAATTCTGAAACATAGTGAAGGACAGGGAAGCCTGGTGTCCTGCAGTCGATGGGGTCTCAAAGATTCGGACATGACTGAGCAACTGAACAACAACAAAAAAGCTGCAAAACCTATTCATAGCAAATGTTAGCATCAGCATCCTTCTCCTTATCACACTTAGTGAACAGCAGGCATCTATGCACCATCTCATCTAATCTTCTCTCAGAGCTTACCTGACAAGATGGGAATTATTATTAGTCCCATTTCATAGATGAGAAAATTGAAGACTGCAGAAGTTAAGTAAATTACTGCAATCACACAGCTGAGTTGGTTGCTATAGAAGTAAAAAAAAGTTTTTTTAAATTTTTTTGGAATGCAGCATGTGGAGTCTTAGTTCCTTGACCAGGGATCAAACTGGTTCTTCCTGCAGTGAAAGCATGGAGTCTTAACCAATGGACGACCAGAGGAATCTCTAAAAGAACTGAATTTAATCCTAGGTATATTGATTCCTGAATTTGGGATTTAACCTTTCTCTATGTATAACTTTAATTTTCTGAGCTCCAAAATCACTGCAGATGGTGATTGCAGCCATGAAATTAAAAGACGCTTACTCCTTGGAAGGAAAGTTATGACCAACCTAGATAGTATATTCAAAAGCAGAGACATTACTTTGCCATCAAAGATCCATCTAGTCAAGGCTATGGTTTTTCCAGTGGTCATGTATGGATGTGAGAGTTAGACTGTAAAGAAAGCTGAGCGCCAAAGAATTGATGCTTTTGAACTGTGGTGTTGAAGAAGACTCTTGAGATTCCCTTGGACTGCAAGGAGATCCAACCAGTCCATTCTAAAGGAGATCAGTCTTGGGTATTCATTGGAAGGACTGATGTTTAAGCTGAAACTCCAATACTTTGGCCGCCTGATGTGAAGAGCTGACTCATCTGAAAAGACCCTGATGCTGGGAAAGATTGAGGGCAAGAGAAGAGGATGACAGAGGATGAGATGGTTAGATGGCATCACCAATTCGATGGACATGGGTTTGGGTGGACTCCGGGAGTTGGTGATGGACGGGGAGGCCTGGCGTGCTGCGGTTCATGGGATAACAAAGAGTTGGACACGACTGAGAGACTGGACTGAACTGAACTGAACTGTGTATAAAGCTGAAGACAGAGGCCTTGGAACAGAAAACCTCAGAGCTTGCCTGGCTAAACGAAGAGGAGAACATCACTTTGTGGCTAAGATTAGAGGTTATGAAGCCAGAATGCCCAAGTTCAATTTGCTATCAGCTGTGTGACCTTGGACTAGCCTCTCTGAACCTCAGTTGCCCAGAGACGATAAGGGTGTACTTCCCCCATGTAATATTTTGCAAACAAAATAGGTGCAAAGCTCCAAGAAATGCCTGGCACTCAGTCGTTTCTCTGGAGGCATCACTTGTTATTGACATTGTGGCTCTTTCAGGGTCTTCTAAAGGAGTCTGATTGCCTTGTTGTTGTTCAGTTTGGATGTAGTGTCTGACTCTTTGCGACCTCATGAACTACAGCACACCAGGGTTTCCTGTCCTTCACTATCTCTCAGAGTTTACTCAGATTCATGTCCATTGAGTTGATGATGCCATCCAACCATCTCATCCTCTGTTGTCTGCCTTTTCCTCCAGCACTCAATCTTTCCCAGCATCAGGGTCTTTCTAATGAGTCAGTTCTTCACATCGGATGGCCAAAGTATTGGAGCTTCAGCTTCAGCATCAGTCCTTCCAATGAATATTGAGGGTTGATTTCTTATACATGATTACACATTTGTAATGTGTATGTAGTAATATACATATGTAATTATATGTGTCCAGATTGAATTCTTATTGAATTAGTTTTCTGTGTGCCACCTGTTAAATGCTGCTTTTTGTCAAGAATATGCTTTATATAGGACATTATTGGAAAATATTAACATTTGGATTTTAGAGAAAGCATTAGTGTTTAATTTCCAATAGAATAAATCTAAGTGTGATGCTTGCTAATTCAATTTTGTGTGCATGTTTCTTCATTTATAAATATGTAGTCATATAATAATTGGCTTAATGATAAAAATATGCAGTTATTTGTATGTTCTATGCTCTAAAGATCTAAAATAGTTATTTTAACTTTGATTAATGTTATAATGAATTATTTATTGGGGGTTCCCTAGAGGCTCAGATGATAAAAATCTGCCTGCAATGCAGGAGACTCAAGTTTGATCCCTGGGTCAGGAAGATTCCCTGGAGAAGGAAATGGCAACCCTCTCCAGTATTCTTACCTGGAGAACTCCACGGACAGTGGAGCCTGGCAGGCTACAGTCCACAGGGTCATAAAGAGTCAGAGGACAGGAATCAAGTGTACTTTTTGTTTTAAACATTCAATAAAAATTGTTCAAGTGAAAGATTATTCACTTCAGTCCTGTCTGACTCTCTGCGACACTATGGACCATGGCCTGCCAGGTTCCTCTGTCCATGGGATTCTCCAGGCAAGAATACTGGAGTGGGTTGCCAGTTATTATTATAAGTATCTTCTTTTTAAAAAAATAAAATATTTCATCTTTTCATTTTATTAGGGAGAACTATTACTTCAATAGAATTTGTGAGTTTCAGAAATTAAACTTAGGTATTTAAAACATAGACAATTAATTGTGTATTTACATATATGTCCCTGCTGCTGCTGTTGCTAAGTCACTTCAGTCCTGTCTGACTTTGTGTGATACCATAGACGGCAGCCCGCCTGGCTCTTCCGTCCCTGGGATTCTCCAGGCAAGAACACTGGAGTGGGTTGCCATTTCCTTCTCCAATGCATGAAAGTGAAAAGTGAAAGTGAAGTCGCTCAGTCTTAGCCAAGGCTTAGAGACACCATGGACTGCAGCCTACCAGGCTCCTCCGTCTATGGGATTTTCCAGGCAAGAGTATTGGAGTGGGTTGCATTGCCTTCTCCTATACGACCATCAGTTCAGTTCAGTTGCTCAGTCATGTCCAACTCTTTGCGACCCCATGATTCACAGCATGCCAGGCCTCCCTGTCCATCACCAACTCCTGGAGTTCACTCAAACTCATGTCCATCGAGTCAGTGATGCCATCCAGCCATCTCATCCTCTGTTGTCCCCTTCTCCTCCTACCCCCAATCCCTCCTAGCATCAGAGTCTTTTCCAATGAGTCAACTCTTCACATGAGGTGGCCAAAGTACTGGAGTTTCAGCTTTAGCTTCATGCCTTCCAAAGAAATCCCAGGGCTGATCTCCTGCAGAATGGACTGGTTGGATCTCCTTGCAGTCAAAGGTATTCTCAAGAGTCTTCTCCAGCACCACAGTTGTAAAGCATCAATTCTTTGGTGCTCAGCTTTCTTCACAGTCCAACTCTCACATCCATACATGACCACTGGAAAAACCATAGCCTTGACTAGACGGACCTTTGTTGGCAAAGTAATGTCTCTGCTTTTCAATGTGGTGTTTAGATTGGTCGTTGCTTTTCTTCCAAGGAGTAAGCATCTTTCAATTTCATGGCTGCAATCACCATCTGCAGTGATCTTGGAACCCCCAAAAATAGTCTGACACTGTTTCCACTGTTTCCCTGTCTATTTGTCATGATGCCATGTTCTTTGTTTTCTGAATGTTGAGCTTTAAGCCAACTTTTTCACTCTCCTCTTTCACTTTCATCAAGAGGCTTTTTAGTTCCTCTTCACTTTCTGCCATAAGGGTGATGTCATCTGCATATCTGGGGTTATTGATATTTCTCCTGGGAATCTTGATTCCAGCTTGTGCTTCTTCCAGCCCGGTGTTTCTCATGATGTCCTCTGCATATAAATTAAAGAAGCAGGGTGACAATATACAGCCTTGAAGTACTCCTTTTCCTATTTGAAACCAGTCTGTTGTTCATGTCCAGTTCTAACTGTTGCTTCCTGATCTGCATATAGGTTTCTCAAGAGGCAGGTCAGGTGGTCTGGTATTTCCATCTCTTGAAGAATTTTCCACAGTTTATTGTGATCCACACAGTCAAAGGCTTTGGCATAGTCAATAAAGCAGAAATAGATGTTTTTCTGGAACTCTCTCACTTTTTCAATGATCCAGAGTGCTGGGGTCCAGCCCCATTGGATCCAGGGAATTCGAAGGTGGGGACGGCGTCGGCTTTTTTGGAAAAATACATATTTAATTACAGATATATAGAGAGATTAGAAACGGATAGTGTAGTAGGAAGATTAGTGGAGAAAAAGAGGCTTAATAACTTGGATTAGATGGAATAGCATCCATGCTCCAGATGGGAATTCAGCCAGAAAAACGGGAGCAAGCAAGAAGTGACATGCGGGAATCAGTCTTTCGGAAACTGATCCGATTTCTTTATTTTTGGGCTTGCTTATATACTTTTTGTTACATATAGGGATGAATACAGAGTCACATGAGGGTCAGCAGTCCTGACCTTTATCAAAATCAGGTGCTTTACATAAAAAGGTCTTAGGGATTTTATGATCCTTTCTTTCTGATAACCGAAAACTTATTTTTTTTCCAAGGGTGTTTTTTCTTAAACCAGCACCATCCTCCAAATAAAGCCACATTCCTACAGGGTGAGGGTGTAGTGAGTCACAATCAAGAAAGGAATCTATTTAACTCAAGGTTAACATGATCAGTCCCAAAGGTCAACACTTATTTCTCCTATATGCTTAAAGGTTAATACTTATTTCTCCTATAAGTTAGTTATATTCATTATAAGGGCAGGGAATATGGAGATTTAGCAGCAAACATCAGCGCAACAAATGAAAATCCTTTCACCAATGCTCCCCTTAAGATCTATTTAGCCTTAAGATAGTGATAAAGTTACATTTTTACATAGCAAGGACACAGTGATTTATAACAAAGCACAGTGATCTATTACAAGAGAGAAAATCCATTAACTCAAAAGTCTAGTATTGCTAACATCAAAAACTACTATATTTCCTTTGCTATATTCCAAATACATTGATTAATATATTCCCAGGTGCCTAAGGATATGGAGGCCTGGCGGCAATCATTGACTCAACAAGAAGAAAAAGCCCTATGCTAATTAAGACTCTCAAAATACTCCAAAACTCTCTGTGCTGTTTATGGTTGAGAGGTAGTAAACAATCATGTGGCAGGAGTATGGATAATCCTGTCACACAAGCTAGTCTGTCAGCAGAGAGGTTTGACCTGAAACATCCTTGTCCCACCCAGAGCAGGGAATTAGCAGCAATTATTGACACAACAAATGAAGAACCCTTCACCAATATAATTCCTAGCCAACCCACTGTACTAATAATTTCCAACTCCCCAAAAGAATTTGCCTTTAGTAAGTCTAAACCATCTCCTGCCTCTCAGATTGGGAGGCTGTAAACAATCACATGTGGCCGGACGAACCTATACAGGTGGGCTAGATAACCTTCAGAGGAGTCCGTAAGCTGAAACACTCTTGTCACATCCAAGAATTTTTATTGCCTTGGAGCTGCATGTTTACTCCTTCTCCGAGAGAAACAGTTATGGGGGAGAGCCCCTCGAAAAGTCAGAGGTGTAGGTGAGAGCATAAAACAGACTCTGGTTTTGGGGTTAGATGCTCAGCAACAGGGGGTTTCCTGAGGCTTGATCACGCCTTTGTGTATGCCAAGCCTCCTTCCTCATGACCTTTGCCATGGGCGGAGTTCCTCATGCTGGCCCCCGGCACCAGAGGATGTTGGCAATTTGATTTCTGGTTCCTCTGCCTTTTCTAAAATGAGCTTGAACATCAGGGAGTTTGCAGTTCACATATTGCTGAAGCCTGGCTTGGATAATTTTGAGCATTACTTTAGTAGCATGTGAGATGAGTGCAATTGTGCGGTAGTTTGAGCATTCTTTGGCATTGCCTTTCTTTGGGATTGGAATGAAAACTGACGTTTTCCAGTCCTGTGGCCACTGCTGAGTTTTCCAAATTTGCTGGCATATTGAGTGCAGCATTTTCACAGCATCATCTTTCGGGATTTGAAATAGCTCAACTGGAATTCCATCACCTTCACTAGCTTCGTTCGTATATGTCCCTAGGACCCCCTAAAAAAAGGCATGCTTTTTGTCAACAGTAGTTTTACCAGGTCCTTATTTTGCATGCAATTTAATAATGAATTGTTGAAATAAAGCACTTTAATTTTCCAACATTCCAAGTTACATTCTCATTCTTGTTTTTGTTACTAAGGCTTTTGCTTTCAAATAATTGGAATTTATTGTTTAAGGGCTTCTTGCGTTCCTTAAATCAATCAACTGTCCTCTACTTATGGCTTCCATGTGATTGCTTTTTATCATTGTAGATAAAGAAATAGGAAAAGTTTAGAAAAAGGTATTATATATACTTTAGCTCCTAATCTGTTGCTTGCGCATGTTACTGCTTATGCAAATTTAGGTTCAAAATTCTTATATGCCTGTGTTCTATATGTGTCTGTGCTTGTGTTCTTTGTGTTGCATGCCAATTGCAAAATGTATGAAATTATTTTCTAAACTTTTCTCCTTAGTAACAAATATATTATTTTAAATTTATATTTGATTATAGTTGGGTTATTTTCTTATGAAACAATGATAATAAATTATAATAAAAGGAGAATCAGAGATCAGAAATTGTCCTTGCCTTCCATATTCAAAGATTTAATAGATGTTTGTTAAAGTGAAAGACCATTACAAGAAAATATGTTTCTTTCTATTCAATTTCCTATAAAGGTAGAGGGTGAGCAGTGGGATTAGTTACCTGGAATTTCTTGAATTTAATTGCCTCAGAGTCTTGACATGCTACTTAGTAACTTCTCTTACCTCAAACAAATACCTTCTCTGTTTCTCTGTATGTTGAGACATAGAGTTGAACTCACCAAGCTGTCTTTCATATTCCTCACTCATTCTTTTACAGGTTTAACAAGTTGAGAACTCAAAAATGATTCATGAATCTCATTCTTTAAAGTTTTTTTTTTTTTTTTTTTTTACCCCAACAAAACCATCATTCTTCTGAATCCCTAGCTCCTAGAGGAGAGGGATAGAAGCTTTGGATAAGAATGTTCTAAAATACAACAGATTTTTAAGAAGCATCTGAATATGTCCCTAATTTATCATATGACGCAAGATGAGAGAGTTATTTGTTTTTGCTCTTTTGTTTGTTTTTGAACAAATTGAAGTTAAGAGGAAGGTCTGTATTTAATTACTGGATGAGAAAAAAGATAATTATGGTTAAGAATTGAAAATATTATTTGTTTAATTTCCCACTATTAATAAAAAGTAAACTCTCTATTATGTGAATTATGGTGTTGACTTAAAAAAATTTTCACAACGTAAAAGTTGAGAGTTATGTTTTATTCAGTGAGAACTTTTAACGTTTCAAGTCTGAGAGACAGTATTTTAAGTGATCCTGTGAGACCTGCTCTGAGGAGGCAGGGAGAGGAGCCAGGTTATATTGAAGCTTTGCAACAAAGGGCAGGTAGTCTGAACAGCAAAAGTATTTTTGCGAATTAAAACAAACAAACAAAACAGATATTCCAAGTTAAAGAATTTAGCACTTTTCTGTTTATGTTTACAAGAGAAGACTCTGGGCTCACTGAAATCATTCCTTTGATATACACTTCAGCAGTCTAGGGCCAGATTCCTGTGTTTTCATATCTTGAGCTTCCTTTTCTCAGGACTCACCTTAGGGAGTGGCTACAGTCTGATGGCTGTGAAATACCAGGTATTCTTCTTCCTGGGTTACTTCAGGGCTTAGTAGCTAGCATTGAAAGGATGCAATCACGGATGGCTGCCATCTCAATGGCATGTGGACATTTATATCCCAGTTGTTCATAGAGAATCAGTTGATAAATATAACAGAAGATCAACAAGGTATCCACGAACTCAGAAAAATTGTGATAAAAATGAGAGGATGAGATTTAGGATAAAAGATCAAATTTCCATCCCTACCAATCACTAACATCCTGTCATTTGATTTTCTCCTATGTTTTCAGAAAGGTTAAATGGAAAATGTCATGTAAGAAGATTATATTCAGTCTCTATCTGAGTATATTTTAATTACCCCTGCTGTTATCTTCCCACCTTGGCCACATTCTTCCCCCTTTCTTTACCTGTTTCCACATATCTACTAATACACAGCTTTCACCCCATGGTCTTTCCTTTGTACCTCTTTTCCCTTGTCTTTATTTTTTTTTCTTTCATTTTTACTTTATTTTACAATACTGTATTGGTTTTGCCATACATTGCCATAAATCCACCACGGGTGTACGTGTGTTCCCAAACATGAACCCCCCTCCCACCTCCCTCCCCATAACATCTCTCTGGGTCATGCCCGTGCACCAGCCCCAAGCATGCTGTATCCTGCGTCGGACAAAGACTGGCTATTCGATTCTTACATGATAGTATACATGTTACAATGCCATTCTCCCAAATCATCCCACCCTCTCCCTCTCCCTTCTGAGTTCAAAAGTCCGTTATACACATCTGTTTCTTTTTTGCTGTCTTGCATACAGGGTCGTCATTGCCATCTTTCTAAATTCCATATATATGTGTTAGTATACTGTATTGGTGTTTTTCTTTCTGGCATACTTCACTCTGTATAATCAGCTCTAGTTTCATTCATCTCAACAGAACTGATTCAAATGTATTCTTTTTAACGGCTGAGTAATACTCCATTGTGTATATGTACCACTGCTTTCTTATCCATTCATCTGCTGATGGACATCTAGGTTGTTTCCATGTCCTGGCTATTATAAACAGTGCTGCGATGAACATTGGGGTACATGTGTCTCTTTCAATTCTGGTTTCCTCGGTGTGTATGCCCAGAAGTGGGATTGCTGGGTCATAAGGTAGTCCTATTTGCAATTTTTTAAGGAATCTCCACACTGTTCTCCAAAGTGGCTGTACTAGTTTGCATTCCCACCAACAGTGTAGGAGGGTTCCCTTTTCTCCACACCCTCTCCAGCATTTATTGCTTGCAGATTTTTGGATCTCAGACATTCTGACTGGTGTGAAGTGGTACCTCATTGTGGTTTTGATTTGCATTTCTCTAATAATGAGTGATGTTGAGCATCTATTCATGTGTTTGTTAGCCATCCATATGTCTTCTTTGGAGAAATGTCTATTTAGTTCTTTGGCCCATGTTTTGATTGGGTCGTTTATTTTTCTGGAATTGAGCTGCATAAGTTGCTTGTATATTTTTGAGATTAGTTGTTTGTCAGTTGCTTCATTTGCTATTATTTTCTCCCATTCAGAAGGCTGTCTTTTCACCTTGCGTATATTTTCCTTTGTTGTGCAGAAGCTTTTAATTTTAATTAGATCCCATTTGTTTATGTGATCAACTCGAATGTCTTTGTCAGCTGTGCAGAGTACTCCCACATCTCCAGCTTTCACACTGAACTGCTCCAGATCTTACATCTTCTAACTTTTTATCCACTAGTAATGTTTCTTCCACACTGAAATTGCTGCAGATCTTACATTTTCTTACTTTTTCTCCATTAGTAATGTTTCTTTACCTGTTCTGTTTTACATACAATTCTTGAGGTACAACCATTATTTACATCCATACTCTATAGTAGTTCCTTTGTCTTTTAATCTTTTATTATTGAAAAAATGCTTTTTTATTTTCCAGATACTAGTGCTCATTAGATTTTCTTTTTTTCCCCATTGTAATTAAACAAGTTAGTATCTTTTTTCATTAATTTACTTAGAACACAGGGAGCTCATGAGTTTAATTTGAATTTTTGTTATAAATAAACTATGTTATTCAAAATTGTGTAACTAATTCATGCTGCATTTTCGAATTTCATTTTTAAAATTCAGGCTTGAATATTTATGTATCAAGCTTCCTGACTTGATTTGAAGATAAAATATGTAAAATCACACCCACTGACTAATTAAAAACTAATTTAGAAGAAACAGGGACCATAAATTTTAACTTAGAAATTTTATAGGGTCTTGTTTCAGAAACAGTGCAATCCTTAATTTTGAAAAGTTCCATGAGGTTTGGCAAACACAGCCAAGATTAGATGGCTCCATCATTCCTCAAAATATCATCCTATCTTTTTGTAGTCAACTCCTCCTGCCAATACTAGGCCTTGGCAGCCATGATCTGTTTGTTTTTTGTCTCTATTGTATTGCCTTTTACCAAATGTAATATAAATAAAACCATTCAGCTGTATTCTTTGGGCCTAGCTTCCTTCACTTAGCAAGATAGGTTTGCAATTCATCCATTTTGTCATGTATATCAATAGTTTTGTTACTTTTTATTGCATATTAGTATTTCATTATAATGTTAATATTAGTATTCCATTTTATGAAGGTACTAGTTTGTTTAGCCATCACCAGTTAAGGGACATTTGAGTTGTTTCCAGTTTTTGACAATCCAGTTTTTGAGGAAAGCTGTTGTAAATATTTTCATATAGATTTTTGTGTGAAACAAGTTGTCATTTCTTTTCAGTAAATACCTAAGATTATTTTATATTTAAATTTATTTATTTTAATTGGAGGCTAATTATTTTACAATATTGTATTGGTTTTGCCATACATCAACATGATCTGCCACAAGTGTACATGTGTTCCCCATCCTAAACCCCCTTCCCTCCTCCCTCCCCATACCATCCCTCTGAGACATTCCAGTGCACCAGCCCCAAGCACCCTGTATCCTGCATCAAACCTGGACTGGCAATTCATTTCTTATATGATATTGTACAAGTTTCAATGCCATTCTCCCGAATCATCCCACCCTCTCCCTCTCCCACAGAGTCCAAAAGACTGTTCTATACGTCTGTGTCTCTTTTGCTGTCTTGCATACAGGGTTATCGTTACCATCTTTCTAAATTCCATATATATGCGTTAGTATACTGTATTGGTGTTTTTCTTTCTGGCTTACTTCACTCTATATAATAGGCTCCAGTTTTATCAACCTCATTAGAACTGATTCAAATGTATTCTTTTTAATGGCTGAGTAATACTCCATTGTGTATATGTACCACTGCTTTCTTATCCATTCATCTGCTGATGGACATCTAGGTTGCTTTCATGTCCTGGCTGTTATAAACAGTGCTGTGATGAACATTGGGGTACACATGTCTCTTTCAGTTTTGGTTTCCTTGGTGTGTATGCCCAGAAGTGGGATTGCTGGGTCATAAGGCAGTTCTATTTCCAGCTTTTTAAGGAATCGCCACACTGTTCTCCATAGTGGTTGTACTAGTTTGCATTCCCACCAACAGTGTAAGAGGATTCCCTTTTCTCCACACCCTGTCCAGCATTTATTGCTTGTAGACTTTTGGATCACAGCCATTCTGACTGGCGTGAAATAGTGCCTCATTGTGGTTTTGATTTGCATTTCTCTGATAATGAGTGATGTTGAGCATCTTTTCATGTGTTTGTTAGCCATCAGTATGACTTCTTTGGAGAAATGTCTATTTAGTTCTTTGGCCCATTTTTTGATTGGGTCATTTATTTTTCTGGAATTAGAATTTCTGGTCTTATGATAAATTGAGAACCCCATGAGCACCATGAAAAGGCAAAATGATAAGATACTGAGAGAGGAACTCACCAGGTTGGTAAGTGCCCAGTATGCTACTGGAGATCAGTGGAGAAATAACTCCAGAAAGAATGAAGGGATGGAGCCAAAGCAAAAACAATGCCCAGTTGTAGATGTGACTGGTGATAGAAGCAAGGTCCAATGCTGTAAAGAGCAATGTTGCATAGGAACCTGAAATGTTAGGTTCATGAATCAAGGTAAATTGGAAGCGGTCAAACAGGAGATCACAAGAGTGAACGTTGACATTCTAGAATTCACCAAACTAAAATGGACTGGAATGGGAGAATTTAAGTTAGATGACCGTTATATCTACTACTGTGGGCAGGAATCCCTTAGAAGAAATGGAGTAGCCATCATGGTCAACAAAACAGTCTGAAAGGCAGTACTTGGATGCAATCTCACAAATGACAGAATGATTTCTGTTCGTTTCCAAGGCAAACCATTCAGTATCACGGTAATCCAAGCATATGCCCCAACCAGTAATGCTAAACAAGCTGAAATTGAACGGTTTTATGAAGACCTACCAGACCTTTTAGAACTAACACCCAAAAAATATGTCCTTTTCATTATAGGGGACTGGAATGCAAAAGTAGGAGGTTAAGAAACACGTGGAGTAACAGGCGAATTTGGCCTCAGAATATGGAATGAAGCAGGGCAAAGGCTAATAATTTTGCCAAAGTAACGCACTGGTCATAGCAAACACCCTCTTCCAACAACACAAGAGAAGACTCTACCGATGGACATCACCAGATCATCATCACCGAAATCAGATGGACTACATTCTTTGTAGCCAAAGATGGAGAAGCTCTACACAGTCAGCAAAAACAAGCCTGGGACCTGACTGTGGCTCAGATGATGAACTCCTTATTGCCAAATTCAGACTTAAATTGAAGAAAGTAGGGAAAATGACTAGTCCATTCCTGTATGACCTAAATCAAATCCCTTATGACTATACAGCAGAAGTAAGAAATAGATATAAGGGGCTAGATCTGATAGACAGGGTGCCTGATGAACTATGGACAGAGGTTCATGACATTGTACAGAGACTGGGATCAAGACCAGCCCCAAGGAAAAGAAATGCAAAAAAGCAAAATAGTTGTCTGAGGAGACCTTACAAATAGCTGTAAAAAGAAGACAAGTGAGAAGCAAGGGAGAAAAGGAAAGATGTACCCATGTGAATGCAGAGTTCCAAAGAATAGCAAGGGGAGATAAGAAAGCCTTCCTCAGTGATCAGTGCAAAGATATAGAGGAAAATACAATAGAATGGGAAATACTACAGATCTCTTGAAGAAAATTAGAGATACCAAGGGAATATTTTATGCAAAGATGGGCTCAATGAAGGACAGAAATGATATCGACCTAACAGAAGCAGAAGATATTAAGAAGATGCTCACTTCCAGGACATCTCGCCTGACCACAAATGCCCAGTACTGGGAGCCTCAGATGGGTTTGGACACCCTGTCTCTGTGATCGTGCAATCTCACCTATATGAATATATTTTTGTGTTTTTCACATTATATTATAATCATCTATTCATGCGTTATCAAAAACCTGAGTCTGAGCTTCTTGACCAACCTGAAGTTCACTTAGCCCACAGTTGGAATGTGTTTTAAAATGCCTCCTGGAGCCATGTGACTCTTACTGTGATGCTATAATATTGTCAAAAACCTAGGACAATAAAAACAAAAAAAGCAGACCAAGCAGTGAATCTAGTTCTCCCAAGATTTTTACCCAGTGTGACCCTTCTTTTCAGAGATACAAAAGAGACCATTGTGTTTAATGTTTTATAAATGTTGATTAGAACAAGTAAGTTCAGAAAGGACAGAAAAAGAGGGACAGAAGCACTGAAAATAGAAGGTCAAGAACTAGGTCCAAAAACATAAGTTAGAATAACGCATTTGCTCTTGTACAATTGCATGTGTGGGTGTTTTTGTGTATGTATACATACATATGTACAATCACCAATACAATGGACATGAACTTGGGCAAACTTTAGGAGATGGTGAGAGACAGGCAGGTCTGGTGTGCTGCAGGCCATGTGGTTGCGAAGAGTCAGACACACCTGGGCGACTGAACAATACATGCAATTATATGTGAGCATATACACACGTATGTACATATACATGTACATATATAAATTTATAAATATATTACTTATTAAAGATTGTGTTTGATAGAACCAATCTTGGTGCTCCTTTGAGAGACCAAATGAGGGAAAGGCAAAATAAAATCAGTAGGCAGTTAAAGGCAGAGAAAAATTGTAACTAAATCAACAAGCCCTTGATGGAGCACTGAAGGAGAGTAGTGCTTCTTAATGTTGGGTCGTGGGTAAGAACCCACTGAACTGTATGACCAGAATGAGAAGAAATTTTGGAATACTAATTTCAGGGCCTTACTCATAAGAATATGATTCATAGGGGAGGTGAAGGAAATACATATACATGGCCAACCCCAATGGCCATGCCATATTATGAAATAAAGTACAAAAAAGGACTAGGTAATCCATACCATCTTCATTTGCACTGTTCCCCAAAGGACCTTTCAGTTTTCTCATTCTAGGAAGTCTGGCAATGTATTTTTTCCTCTTTCTCTTAATTCTCTATGCATCTTTAAAATACATTGTTTCATTTGAGGAAATATAAGTCTGATTTTTGCAACAGAATAAAGTCCAACTAGCTTAAAGACATCTCATCTTTCATTTACTCTGGTACAGAATAATTACTTCTAAAACTACTTATATTGAATATGGTAATTATTCATAGAATAACAAAAGTAGACATTGAATTGTAAATTTATAATTCAGTTCAATTTTCAAGAAAGATATAACCTGGTTTTTAGGTGTGATAGTAAGGCAATGGCACCCCACTCCATTACTCTTGCCTGGAAAATCCCATGGACGGTGGAGCCTGGTAGGCTGCAGTCCATGGGGTCGCTAAGAGTCGGACACGACTGAGCGACTTCACTTTCACTTTTTACTTTCATGCATTGGAGAAGGAAGTGGCAACCCACTCCAGTATTCTTGCCTGGAGAATCCCAGGGACAGAGGAGCCTAGCGGGCTGCCGTCTATGGGGTCGCACAGAGTCGGACACGACTGAAGCGACTTAGCAGCAGAAGCAGCAGCAGCGGCAGTACTTATACTTTGAGATCAGGTTTTTTTAAAAAAGATATATATTATTGTTTCATAACTAATATTTAAGAAGTTCTAATACATGCCCTATTGAAAATTCAGTCCCCAAATTATTAAACTATATAAAAAATTCTGTATCACCTAAAAACTTAAATAATATTGAAATCCACATCATAAAGTATTATATTAAAATATATAAGAGAATATATGAAGGTAAAAAAAAATCAATCAATGCGTATGTTAAAGTTCTCCAGAGAAACAGTGCATATATGTATATGGAGGAGCCTGGTAGGCTGCAGTCCATGGGGTCACTGGGAGTCAGACACGACTGAGCGACTCTACTTTCGCTTTTCACTTTCATGCATTGGAGAAGGAAATGGCAACCCACTCCAGTGTTCTTGCCTGGAGAATCCCAGGGACGGGGGAGCCTTGTGGGCTGCCGTCTCTGGGGTCACACAGAGTCAGACACAACTGAAGCGACTTAGCAGCAGCAGCAGCAGCAGCAGCAGGCTATAGCTATTGGGCACTTACTCTGTGCCTGATATTGTTTTCAGTTTTAAGTGTTACACACAGGCTAATTCATTTAATTTTCAGAACTGTCATATGAACAAGTGCTACTATTGCCTCATTTTACAGCTGAGGAAACTGAAGCTTAGAGAGAGTGTTTAATGTCACACAACTAGTAAATGGCTAGATTGTGAAGCAGACAGGTTGACTCCAGAACATACACACTTGAAAAACATCTAAGGACAAAACCTAATAGCATGCCAAGTGAGCAGATTATTTTCCAAAAAAAGGTAATCTATAGTTTGATCATACCATTTATGCATAGGATTTTCATGATCAGTAAATAAATCCATAATGAATGGATCATTTTGAATAGCCTTTCCCAAATTTACTACTAGAGCTTCAGTGACCATTTGCTGACCTGGAACTTAGGTGTCAAAAATTCTTAGTGCTCTTTAACCATGCATACTTATAGATTTCCAGATAAGTAGAGGAGTTTTATTTCCTGCTTTGATGGATTTGTGGACTTATGTATTGTAAATTACTCACTAGAGAGAGACATTTAATTGTAAAACACTCCTAGTATCGATTCATTAAAATGAGGGTGTCATCATTAAACAATCTTCCCAAATCTTTCCATGCTATTAAAACTAATTGACCACATCTCTTCTTTAATGTTAGCTATGCATTTCATGTGCTTTCTAAGGAAGGCTTATCTGACATTTCTGCCCTATAACATATAGCATCTCAAGATTATCACTCTTACTAATGTCCTCATGAAGGTTTTATGCATCTTTGGATAAAAGGAAATTCACTGAGAAATTTTAAAACCAACTATGAATTTTAAAATTATTTTCACTTAATATATCCACTATTTATACATCTAAACCACTAGAATCTGAATTTTAAGAAACACCAAAGCTTTATTTATAGTGTTTCCTATGGAACAGTTTAGAATTTTCTTCTCAGTGTTAACTGTTCTGTTACCCTGCATTATTTTATTTGACTAATTGCTTAGAGGAGTGGTCATCATCCTTCTTGTTCCTGGTGCTTCTTCAGATAATTTATTCCCTAATTCACTTGCTTAAAATAAATTAAGAATACCTTTATACTGAAGCTAGTGCTCTTTAGTAAATCCATTCACTCCTTCTTCATAAAGTGTAAACTCTTGGCACATGATTCATGGTTTTCTCTGTCATCTGTGAACACGTCTGTATCCACATGACAGACTTGTCCATTTACCTGACTTCCAAGTTTCTTGATTTGTTTATCTCTACATCATCCACACTACTGATGTCACATGCTAAACACTGTTTACGCCAGAAACTACTCTACAACTCCAGATGATTGAAACAAACATGAAAATCTCTGAAAAAATTTCCTATTCCTGCTTGAGAGGTCAACAATTCCTAAGGAGACTTTTCCTTGACTTCTTGGGGACTTTCTCCTTTCTACGGATATAGTCCTGTTCTTCTTTTATTTTTATTCATATCCATTTAAGATCCCTTGCCTTATCACTTCAGTAACAATTGCAAAACCTCAACGCTGGGTAAACAAAGATATTCACTTACTCTCTATTACCTTGCAGTTGATTGTTTTGCAAGGCAATTATGCATTAGAATACATTTGAACCGCTGTTAATTTGTGATTAACTAATGCCAAGTGCCCTTTAATCAATGTGGATATTCAATCATATTTCAAACCTTCTTAATGCTCTTCAAACTTTGATTCTGTCAGTTCACTGCAATTATTCTCAACAAATGGTCATGTTTTCTCTATCACGAAGAAAATATAAAACACAAAACAAGAATTCAGACAAACGTTCTTCAACTTTTGGACACCTGTGCATATTTTTACTTGTTTCCTTCTTTGAGAGAGTATGTTTATCTTTTTCTCTGTAGTCAATTTTCCACCATTGCTCTGGATCCTGCGCATTCTAAATTTCTCAAAGTTAAGAACAGTAGTTTCGAAACCACCCTTCCCTCCTTCTGTGTGAGGAGGAATATAGGTGGCTAAGAGCTGTTTGCATTAGTATAGTGAGACATAGATTACCAAAGAAAATACAAATATTCATTTGCAATAATGCTCATGTAATTATTTCACAAAGGTCAAGGTTAAAATCATGTTCAAAGAAAGAACTCAAATGAGATTAAATTGTATTACTATTGAAATAACATTCACATTTTCTTTGTCAAAATGGGTTTTATTTTTATACAAAAAAATGAAAAACTTGGCCTCTTATAAAAATAAAAGTAAGCTAAAATGGGAATCCCTGCATTTACTGACAGTTCTCTGCCTACAGGACCCAGCATTTCCTATTTAGAGTCACAGGAACTAAGAGAAATCCTCGTGATCATATGGACTAGGTTGGAATAATTTTCTTGGAAAATCACAAAAAGAGACAAATGTTGAATCTCAGAATGGTAGGGAAGGGAGAAACACAAATATTTTCCCCCCCATGAGTAGGTAAGCTGTGTAGATAAGAAAATTTTAAAATGGAAGTGAGAGAAAAAGGAGATAGTTCACAGCAAAAGTCCAAGTCTGTGAATCAGGAGGTAATAGAAAAAGGCAAAACTATCTTCTTTGCACTTTCTGTACTATATTTTTTCCTGAGAAGACTTGCTTCTTCACTCAAGAACTTTCTTTTTTTTTTTTTTTTGCCTGATAATTGAGACTGTGTTAGGTCCAGAGAAAAATAGCTTAATGAACAAAATTTAGGAATACGGTAGTGATTACCTCTTAATCGTATTTAGAGCCTCCAGCAGAGACAGAGATAAGGCTTGCTTGGCTTACTTGTGAATTACTACACAGTTGTTTACTGATTATCACAGTTATAGGGTGACCCAACTACCATGAGTTAAAGAGAAATCCTTAAGCAATGGACAAACAGGAAGGGCGAATCTCCTGCCTCTTCACACCCTCAGTGCTCCCAAATATTACCATCAAAGAAAGCATGAAATTTCTTAGGGCAAAAAAGAAGGCCCTGTAATAATAATTACATTGCCCATACCTGGATGCTCTTCATTTACTTATATCACTCTTTTTGTGTACTAGAATCTTTTTTTCAACTCCCTTACTTTCTAAGACAATATTGTCAGCAACAAATTGAAGCCCTCCAGCTACCATCAAATTTGTCCTCTGTAATTGTGATGGGCAGGGAGGCTTGGCGTGCTGCAATTCATGGGGTCTCAAAGAGTCAGACACGACTGAGCGACTGAACTGAACTGAACTGAAAGGAGTAGTTGCTACCATTCACTTTCCATGTTTCTTATTTATTTACTCAGTGTATTCATATTTGGCTTCTACTCATCCTCCTCAGTCTTGAAATAGTTATGGTGATCTTTCTACCATGTTTTTTGAATTCTCTTAGTACTTGCTCTTTTGATGGCATCCCAAACGTCTTTACCATTTTTCAAAACTCCATCCCATTGGTATTGGCAATAGCACTTTAGCTTCATACTCTTTGGCTAATACTTGTTAGTCTTCTTTCCACTTCAGCCTTTTCTAGTTGACTCTTTTTTTAAATTATTTTTTTATTTTTAAATTTTATTTTTACTTTATTTTACTTTACAATATTGTATTGGTTTTGCCATACATTGACATGAATCCACCATGACAAGCTCCCAATCCTGAATTCCCCTCCCACCTCCCACCCTATATCATCTTTCTGGATCATCCCCATGCACCAGCCCCAAGCATCCTGTATCCTGTATCAAACATAGACTGGCACTTCGTTTCTTACATGATAGTATACATGTTTCAATGCCATTCTCCCAAATCATCCCACCCTCTCCCTCTCCCTCAGAGTCCAAAAGTCCATTCTATACATCTGTGTCTCTTTTGCTGTCTCGCATACAGGGTCATCATTACCATCTTTCTAAATTCCGTATATATGTGTCAGTATACTGTATTGGTGTTTTTCTTTCTGGCTTACTTCACTCTGTATAATCGGCTCCAGTTTCATCCACCTCATTAGAACTGATTCAAATGTATTCTTTTTAATGGCTGAGTAATACTCCATTGTGTATATGTACTTGACTCTTAAATGTTGAAATTCCTCAAAACTTGTTCCTTATTTTCACTTTTATTTCATGTTCTATTCTCTTTAGATCTTATCCATGTCAATGTTTGATTACTGTCTCTACGACAATGTTGTCATTGTTGTTCAGTTGCTCAGGCATGTCTGACTCTGTGACCCCATGGACTGCAAGATGCCAGGCTTTCCTGTCCTTCACCATCTCCTGGAGCTTGCTCAAACTCACATCCATTGAGTCAGTGATGCCATCCAATCATCTCATCCTCAGTCATCCCATTCTCATCCTGTCTTCAATCTTTCCCAGCATCATGGTCTTTTCCAGTGAGTTGGCTCTTTGCATCCACTCAAAGTATTTTGGCCAGGAGCTTAAGTTTCAGCATCAGTCCTTCCAATGAATTTGCCGGGTTGGTTTCTTTTAGGATTGACTGGTTTGGTCTTGCTGTCCAAGGGACTCTAAAGAGTCTTTTCCAGTACCACAATTTGAAAGCATCGGTTCTTTGGCATTCAGCCTTCTTTATGGTCCAACTCTCACATCCATTCATGAATACTGGAAAAACCATAGCTTAGACTATCTGAACCTCTGTTGGCAAAGTAATGTCTCTGCTTTTTAATATACTGTCTAGGTCTGGCATAGCTTTTATTCAAAGAAGCAAACATCCTTTAATTTCCTGGCAACAGTCACCATCTTCAGTGATTTTGGAGCCCAAAAAAATAGTCTTTCACTGTTTCCATTGTTTCACATCTATTTGCCATGAAGTGATGGGACTGGATGCCATAATCTTCATTTTTTGAATGTTGAATTTTAAGCTGGATTTTTCACTCTCCTCTTTCACCTACATCAAGAGGCTCTTTAGTTCCTCTTAACTTTCTGTTATAATGGTAGTATCATCTGCATATCTGAGGTTATTGATATTTCTCCTGGCAACCTTGATTCCAGCCATAATTCATCCAGCCCAGCATCTCGGATGATGTACTCTGCATATAAGTTAAATAAGTAGTGTGACCATACACAGCCCTGATGTATGGCTCTCCCAATTTTGAACCAGTTCATTGTTTCATGTCTGGTTCTAACTGTTGCTTCTTGACCTGCATACAGGTTTCTCAAAGGCAGGTAAGGTGGTCTGGTATTCCCATCTCTTTAGGAGCTTTCCACAGTTTATTATGCTCTACACAGTCCAAGGCTTTAGTGTGGTTAGTGAAGTAGAAGTAGATGTTTTTCTGGAACTCTAATTTCTCCATGATCCAAAAAAAAATGCTGGCAATTTGATCTCTGGTTCCTCTGCCTTTTCTAAATCTGGCTTGTACATCTGGCAGTTCTTGGTTCATGTAATGTTGAAGCCTAGCTTGGAGGATTTTGAGCATTATTTTGCTAGCATGTGAAATTAGCTCATTGTATGATAGTTTGGACATTCTTTGGCATTACCTTTCTTTGGGAATGGAATGAAAACTGACCTTTTCCAGTCCTGTGGCCACTGCTGAGTTTTCCAAATTTTCTGGCATATTGAATGCAACACTTTAACAGCATCATCTCTTAGGATCTGAAATGGCCCAGCTTGAATTCCATCATCTCCACTAGCCTTATTTGTAGTGATGCTTCCTAAGGCCTATTTGACTTCACACTTCAAGATATCTGATTCTGGTGATGAATCACACCATCCTGGCTATGCAGGTCATTAATATCTTTTTTTTGTATAGTTCTTCTGTGTATTCTTGCCACCTCTTCTCATCTTCTGCTTCTGTTAGGTCCATATCCTTTCTGTCATTTACTGTGCCCATCTTTGCATGAAATGTTCCCCTTTTATCTTTAATTTTCTTGAAGAGATCTCTAGTCTTTCCCATTCTATTGTTTCTTCTATTTTTTAGCATAGTTTACTTGGGAAGTCTTTCTTTCTCCCCTTGCTATTCTTTGGAACTCTGCATTTAGATGGATATATTTTTCATTTTCACCTCCCTTTTGCTTCTCTTCTTTTCTCAGTTATTTGCCTTCTCAGACAACCATTTTGCCATTTTGCATTTCTTTTTCTTGGGGATGGTTTTGATCACTGCCTCCTGTACAGTGTTACAAACCTCCATATGCAGTTCTTTAGGCACTCTGTCTATCATATCTAATCCCCCTTGAATCTATTTGTCACTTTCATGTTATAATCATGAGGGATTTGATTTAGGTCATACCTGAATGGTCTAGTAGTTCCCCTACTTACTTCCCCTACTTTAAGTCTGAATTTTGCCATAAGGAGTTCATGATCTGAGCCTAGAAATTTGTTTCTAGTTCTGAGTTCTCTGAATTCCATACCTCTATCCACCTGACTACTACATCTTCACCTGGCTATCCCAAAGGCACCTAAACTCTACACACTAGAATCTAACCAGGGCTTTCTTTTTAAACTTTGCCATCTTTCAGGGTTTATTTTTTGGATAAATTGACATAATGATACTGAAAATTTATATTCAGAATTTTTGATGATATAGATTTGAGTTACTTTTAAGGAACAATTCTGTGAAAGAGGATTTTAAATGGAAACAATTTCTAGAGTGGGTGAAAGTGTCAGTCACTCAGTCATGTCCAATTCTTTGCCACTCCATGGACGATAGCTCACCAGGCTCCTCTGTCCATGGGATTCTCCATACAAGAACGCTGAAGTGATCCCTACCCAGGGATTGAACCCATGTTCTCCTGCATTGAAGGCAAATTCTTCACTGTCTGAGCCACTAGGGCTTTAGAGTGAGGGTCTCATTTCAATAAGGTGGCTGCTCAACTGTTATTGCAGATTATTTGGGGCTGTAAATTTAAAGCAATTGTATTCATTTATAATATATTGCTGCAATGTTATTCTTTTTTTAAAAAAACACCTTTGCTACCTGTTTCATCAGAAAATTTAATTTTTAAAGTCATACAGTGATGTAAATATAGGATATTTTTATTATTATAATTGAAAACTGCAAGTCAAATTTCAACAATATATATCACATTGTATCATGCCATTTTATTAAAAGCTAAGTTTTAGTACAATTGAAGGAAATGAAAAGTTGCCATCATTTTGGATATTACATTTTTAATTTCCCAAGCAGAATCATACTAATAATATCATCTCTACTAATAAGACTAAGGAAGATGGTCCATCAATTTTAATTAAGGAAATCTTTCTGTGGGTTGCCTTTTGAAAAAAAAATACTTGAGAATTTTATATCTCTCTTCAAATCACTGACACAGACAGAGGTGTGAGGTCATTCCTCAGACTTTTTCATCACACCCAACGTGAAAGGGAAATGGAAGCGTGATGAGAATTAGCCTCATTTGCCCATTTTGTGCTTAATAAGGCACTTTTACACAGATACCTAGGGCTCTCTTGTATCTGCACTAGTTCTAATTAATGCTTGCCACCTTTCATCCCTGGGCTTAAGAACAAATCCAAGAGAATCCCCTTAGAAAGAGGAAAATAAATTTTCTCTAAAAAAAAAGGTCTCTCTGAAAGATTTAATATAAATACTTTACAAATAAAGTGAATGATTTAGCATTCAGAAATAAATGAACGCCTCTTTCTATGTATGATGCAAACATTATGGGCAATTCACATTTTAATTTCATACTTGGTGCTTCAGCTTATGCTATGTTTTTAGTTAGTGCTGGCCTATTAAGCTGCTAATTTATCTACTGTTGTGAAGGCCTCTGGAAATGCTGCTCCATAAATAATAGAGCAGTGATCCATAACCACCTCCCATGTAACAGCATCAAGTCCACTGCAGCTAATAGGAACGAACTGCTGGTTGCTAGGTGCCAAAATGCTGCTTGCCTGTTTAGGAAGTGATATAGTTTTGTCTCCCTGCTAAGATGACAAAACTGTAATTAGAGATTAATCAAGAGCTACATTAGTGCCACAGTTTCCTGCAGTCTGACTTTTGTTGCCCACCAGCAGTTAAGTGCATCTGCCTGTATTTACCAGTTCTCTGGAGATTTAGAAATTTATTGTCATATTTACAGGAACAGCTGCCGTGCAAGTTGTCAAATCATAAAGAACTAACTCAAGAGAATGCATATAATTAACTACTCTGTCTTTAGTCTATTTATTTTTAAAATGAGACTTCATTTAGAAAGATTAAATAACATATTATATAACCAGCTTTTTTTGTTGTTGTTCTTGGATTTTGTTATTTTTCATTAAAACATTTCCACCGACTATACAGTGATTTATACTGAATAAATAAAGATCAACTCAAATATTGGAAGGGAGACAAGTCCATGCTGGTAGCAAAGGAAATGTGGAACTTGTGATTATTCTGAGAGCTGGCATGGTGATGTATGTTAACATCACTGCAAGATTTATACTACTGTAGCTTTCTTAAGAAAAATAATACTAAGACTTATTATGGAATTGTCTTATTTAAATTTCACTTGATAGTCCTTTAAGATTTCTGCTATCTCTTCTTTGGGGCAAATTATATTTTTTCTTTTATATTTACATATGTGGCACTTTGTTTTTTTTCAAATGCTGCGCACTGGGAACATGTTAACCACAACCATCTTTCTTTGTAGAAAAGCTGGTATTCCTAGATAATGATTTCTTTGTTTTGATTGATTACTATAGCAAAGACAGTGTCAAAATTAAGACTATTGGAATATTTTTAATCTAAATTGTACAGTTATGAGTAGTACTTAATAATAAAATATTTTCCTTGTTACAAAATTACCTTAAAGTTGAAATATAATAAAATATAAAATGTATTTCTAGTGTTCTAGTTGTATAAAAGATAAATAGTTGTAAATGAAGCCACTGGAATCTGTATTCTTATGAGTATACTTTATAAAAATTATATACATATCACAGACACAAGAAACCATGTTTAAACATATTCATAGCATGTATATTATTTTGTATTTAGTATATGTGCTGCAAAAGCAAGCACTATTATTTTGTATCTAAAAGAAATAGGCATTGATTCCATTTTGATTCTTCTAGCTTATAGTAGAATTTTGGAGCCGTTGTAACTCATTCTAATACTGCGTTAATACAATATTAGTACCATTAGAACGTAAAAGTTTTTAATAACATTGCAAAACTAAATACTATTTCCAAATGAGTTGAGGCTTTGTGTTCAAATTTTTAAACAGAGAACCAAGTATATTTCAAGTATAAAATATTCTTGGAATCACTAATTTGGGACTCAGTAGGAAAAGTATAATTTTTTCAGAGTACTCGATACTTTTTTAATTCTTCTTTCCTAAAAACAAGGAAGAAAAAATTGTTATTGTTTTTTGTCATTGTTTCTAAAAATTGTATAATGTACATATGTATATACATATGTGTAGTCAGGTAGAAATTTGTCAGTGTTTAGAACTATAATAAAAGAAATCGTAAGATCAATTACAGAACAATTTGTACTAAAGAATGTCAAATTTACTTTGGATTTGTGTTTTTGTTTTCTCATCAGTCTAATGTGACTAGTTTCTGTGTATTTCAGAAATAGCATTAATTTAGAAATAAAAGGTAATATAGAAGAAATAAAATATAGAAAGAAATTCAGCAGCTGTTAACTGAAAGTGCCTTGGAGGGGCTGATTGGAAGACTGAAATAGATCCCGCCTGCCCTCCATACTTCCTGTCTGCAGTTGAGTGGGATCGCCATGCACAAGAGCTAGCTTTAGCCCTGGGTGTAGAAAAACACCTGGTTATTAACAAATTCTGAAGTCAGAGTTTTGCCGACAATTTATACATATTAGATTATAGTAATAGTATATATAATGTTTAAAGAATACAAAACTTTCAAGGAGATGAGTTTATTTTTGGAAATAGAGAATTCATTCACAATTTTGTACAATAATTAATTTAGCGAGAATAGAAAGAATTGGTTTTGAATAAAACAGACAATATCCCTCTTATGTGGATAGTTACTTATAGAAATTTTTAAACAATACTGATATATACACTTCAAATAACTTACATTTTTAATCACACCAATTCAGCCTGTTAATAAATAAATATATTAAAATAGAGAACATCATAAAATGAAAACACTGCTAAACACTAGAGTCTCATGGAAGTAAAGTATAACTAAGCAAAATAATTAATAAGAATTTTTCTCCTTCCACATCAGTTCAGTTCAGTCGCCCAGTCGTGTCCGACTCTTTGCAACCCCATGAATTGCAGCAGGCCAGGCTTCTCTTCCACATATATTCCCTTGAATCAAAAATAGTTGGGACTCAGAGTTTTTAATTTTAATTTCAGGCAGACCAGTTATAGTTGGTTCAGTTCAGTAGCTCAGTCGTGTTCAACTCTTTGTGACCCCGTGAACCACAACATCACCAACTCCCGGAGTCCACCCAAACCCATGTCCATCGAGTCGGTGATGCCATCCAACTATCTCATCCTCTGTCATCCCCTTCTCCTCCTGCCCTCAATCTTTCCCATCATCAGGGTCTTTTCAAATGAGTCAGCTCTTCGCATCAGGTGGCCAAAGTATTGGATGGAGTTTCAGCTTCAACATCAGTCCTTCCAATGAATATCCAGGATTTGTCTCCTAAGCTGAGGCCAAAAATTTATTTTACATAACATGTCATTATTGATGTAGAAAGCATGTCTGGGCAATAAAAGAAGTATGTTAGCAGCTGGTCACTAGTCTTGGTTTCATTATTATATTGTTTATCCTCCAGGGTGTTTAAGAAACATCAACAATAACAATACAAATACAAAACTAAGAATTGTCTGTGAAACTTTAATTATCCAATTCCAATGATTTGGAGTAAACTGAGGTTGAGTAGCCTACTTAACTTTGATGCATTGTTTTATTTTTAATTCATTTTGTGTGGTGTTAAATAAATTATTATCCAAGAAATGGTTGCTATAATTAGTAAACTAGAGTAAATTCATCAGAGTGAAATATGTGTTGGAATTGAGTACCATGCTGCTAATTTTTGTTTTACAGGCACTGACAATGTGCTTCAATTTCTCCACATAAAAAAAATGGAGAAAATAAAATCTACTGTGTAGAGTTGTTAGAGGTTTACATTATTTGCAACATGAAATGCTTAAGGTAGTATATATTACTGTTTCAAAGTCTATTTTAGGAAATCAGGTGAACATAAATACATTTAGAAAAGAAGCTGAGGTGTATTTTCACTGTTATCTCTAAACTATATTGCTGCTATTATTTTAATTGTATTTATTTTTTATAATACACTTACACAAATGTAAAATGTGTTTACTTACATGAAAATTTGAATTATGCTATTAGACAATTTGTTATCTGTTTTGTTCCTTTGTTCTATTTAATGTATTAAATGTTATTAAAGAACTTTAAATATAATTTTGACATATACATAATAATTCAATTAATGGATCTATTATTAAATACTTTTGTCATCATCATAATTAATTACTTTCTATTATTATCACAAAAGCACTTCAGTGAAAATTATTCTACAAATATCCTTGTTATCCCTCTCTTTAGGATAGGGAAAGGAAACAACTATTATTCTAATAACACACTGAAAAAATGAAAGCTCTATTTTCCCAAATTACTTACTCAAAAAGCTATGCCAATTTCTATTTTTTTAGTACCTCGTGAAAATCCTTTTGCTACCACACCAATTTCCCTATCAGAATTTTTTCATATTTTTTAATTTTGTGAAAGATAATAGCATCTTTTAAATTTTTGCATTACTTTACTGGTGATGTGAAATCTTTATTTGTGTTTACTGGCCCTTTGTATTTCTTCCTCTTTAAAGTGTCTAAATGATTTGAGCCATTTTTTCCATGGCAGAGTTAGTGCCTTCTTAGATTTGGAAGTTTTTGTGTAGTACTTTCTTGGATTTATCATGTTCATTTTGCCATTTGCCTTCTTGATATGTAACATTAAACATTTATTTACATCTAAACACCTTAACCTTTGGGATTTCTATAATGACTCTATGTTTCTAAAAATTCATCTCCCATTTCTATGTATGTTGATATTTTGTTATTTCTTTTCAATCTTGTGAATGATTTTAATATTTTCATCTAATGTTTAAGCACATTTGTACCTCATTTATACCTAAGGTATGTAATAAAATTTAGCTTTTCTGTCTTTAAGTTAACTTTGCCAACAAAGGTCCATCTAGTCAAAGCTATGATTTTTCCGGTAGTCATGTATGGATGTGAAAGTTGGACTATAAAGAAAGCTGAGTGCTGAAGAACTGATGCTTTTGAACTGTGGTGTTGGAGAAGACTCTTGAGAGTCCTTTGGACTGCAAAGAGATCCAACCAGTCAATCCTAAAGGAGGTCAGTCCTGAATATTCATTGGAAGGACTGATGTTGAAGATGAAATTCCAATATTTGGCCACCTGATGTGAAGAAATGACTCATTTGAAAAGACCCTGATGCTGGGAAAGATTGAAGGCGGGAGGAGAAGGGGATGGCAGAGGGTGAAATGGTTGGATCTCATCACCGACTCAGTGGACATGAGTTTGAGTAAACTCGGGAGTTGGTGGTGGACAGGGAGGCCTGGCGTGCTGCAGTTCATGGGGTCACAAAAGGTTGGACACGACTGAGTGACTGAACTGAACTAATACTGCTAAAATCATTTAGAGAGTAACTGTTTATTTCTTTACTGGCTTACCATGTAATGTTTTTATCATTTTTTATCATAGCAAGGTATTATATACTGGAATCTCTTTCTGAAATATAAATTCTCTATTAATCTTCTTTGTAATATATACTGCTTAGATTTTTGTTAGCAAATTTGAAAAACTTCAGAAATATTAATGCTCTTTCTAAAATTATTTTTAGTTATTAAATCCCATTTACCAAATCTTCCACTTGACCTTTGTCAGATCCCAAATAAATTCCACTAGTGTTTTGTTGGAATTGTGCTGAAACCAAATTGCAATTTGAAATCAAGCTTCTTCCTTACAAAATCCATTTTTTCTGTCACACATTATGATGTGTCTCAAGTCTCGATATAGCCATTTTGGTCGCTCAGTATTGCTTTTTAAAAAAATTTTCTATATAGTTGTAACTTTAATGAGTACTTTATATTAGCTTTTAAATCTTTATGGTAACCCTATTAGGTGAATATTATGATTATCATCATTATGTAGATGAGGAAATGGGAGTTAAAAGAGGTTAAGTAGCTTATTCATGCTAGTAAGTGGCAGAGGCCAGTTTTACCTAACTCAAGCCCAGATGCTTACCCATCACACCTGTTGCTTCTCAATTATTGTTGGTTATAACTTGGGAAGGAATTTTGATCCTGAAAATATCATTCAATGCAATATAATGCTGGCTGCAGTAAACATAACAGTTTAACAGTCTGTTCTCACTTGCCTCTTTGTATAAAAAGTAAATAGCTTTCTGATAAAGTAATTGTCTTTTGACTATTTTAGTGGCTCATAATTTATATAAGGTTTTTTACTTAGACCTGGACCATTTAACTTGAATTTGGTGTAAGGCCCACAGTGAAAGAATGAGGGAATAAACCTGCACTTTTAATTAAAAATCGTGTCAAAGGCATTTGAACAAGGACTCTACATTCAGAGGACACAAGAGATAGTAAAAGGTTTAACAATTTCTCACAACAGGCTTGGAATATTCCACAATGGTTAGGTGACACCAGTAGCCTGTGAGAGTGACTCTTTTCCTGAATATATTGTTTATTCCTATATAGATGACTTTCAGCCCTATAATTATTTCCATCAGGGCTTTAATTGGGGTAATTTTACCCTTCAAATTTTTCTGGTCTTCAAATACACACTATTTATTAATATGTCTTTAAATTCATGGATAATCTCTGACGACCAATCTTCAGAATAAAATTTAATTACAGATCAAGATAAAAGAGCCACAGAGACATTTGATGTGAGGTCTGCTCGTTTATTAATATGTAAATTATACCAAGAAATTTAATTTGTCCTGGTGAGGTTTTGCAACTTGAATACAAAGTCAAAAGTACTTTCTTTTATTAATGAATGGGTAAAAGTAATCTAGAAGTAATACACTGATTCAAATATGTATCACTCTTTTATGGGGCAGCTAACTTTTGTACCATTAATATTCCATTCTTCAACTTCCTCACCTGCCAATCAACTATTGATGTTCTAGAATTTTACTTTGTGTAACTGAAATCCAAGTGACTTGTTCCTGAGTCTTTGCATATATTTTTGAATCGGCTTCAATTCTTTATATTTGAATCATGTCACTGAGCTGCATTTTTCACATTTGGTCACAAGAGGAAAAGTGGTATCTATGGCAACAGTAAAGATGAAGTGTGGTTCTTGACAGGGTTTTCATGTGACAGCAGCGACAGCCATCTTTGTTAAGTAATACTATGTTAAGATGGTCTCTTTTGTGTCAAATTTAATATTGCATCCAAAATTGAGGAATTACAACTTTAAAAAGACAGCTCGCCAATTAAAGTGTATATATGAGAGTCTTTAGGCAGAGTTCTTGTGGTCTGCCTTTTTTGTTCAATGCTTGATTTATTAAGACAAGGACTAGTGTTCCAAAATAATGATTAGAAGGAGAGTAATCAAGATGGTGGAATAGAAGTGTATGAAATTCATCTCTCTTCACAGGTACATCAAGAATACATCTACAAATGGAACAGTTTTCACAGAGCACTGCTGAAGACTGGCAGAAGACTTGGACTCCTAAAAGAGTAACAAAAATTCCCTTACAACTTGGTAGGATGAAAGAAAGGAAAAAAGTGAAGAGGAATCAAAAATGGGGCCAGCAACCATGGTGGGAAGCTGAAGAAGAGGAAAAGTTCCCTCTCTCAGAAATGCCTCCCCCCACAACAATGGGGAAATGAGCTGGGACAGAAAAGGCCTTTTGAAGGATTGAAGGAGAAAGCAGTGGATGGTCTGTGGACAGCAGGGCAAAGCCAGAACTGCAGGCCTGGTCTGTGCCGCAGCCCTGCACAACCCAGCCTGAATCACGCATCCCATGTTGTTGAGGAAGGCTAGGTGCTGGGAAGTGTAGTTTGGAACATGGACCAAGGGAAGGGACAGCTGTTGACTGTGGAACGACACCCTGAAAGGACAGGAATAATGAGCTCCACAACTAGAAATGTTAACAGAAAAAGCCCAGGACACCATGGAAGCAAGTCATTGTTGTGTGGCATAAAAGAGGTAGGGCTGCCATTGCAACCCCCTTCCCTACCCACTGACATCAGCCTCTGCAGACACTGGGAAGGGCACCCATCTGAGCAGGCTCGCCCAACTCTCAAGTCAAGGCCTCCTCTCACCTAGGCTCCAGGGACCTGAGCACTGCCCATCCCAAAGCTTCCTCAGGAATCAGCCATGGGTACCCCCTGCTTGAGAGGAGAATTTGCCAATGCTGGTGGGTTCTGAGTGCTACAGTATGCAGCTGAGAGAGCAGATCTGGGGAGAGGACCACTGTTGGCTGTGCAAATACAGCAGAAGAGACAGGAGTGAGGGGTTCTGCAGCTGGGAATGTCCCTAGAGGAAGTGTGTTCTGCTTAGGAAACGAGGCACAGTTCTTGAATGGATCATAAAGAGTGGGGCTGTCACTGCCCCCACTTGCCAACCCCTGCCTCTGCAGGCACTGGGAGGGACTCCCACAAAAGTGAATGAGTGTGCACCAGTCTGTTGCAACTGCTTGCCACTCTCTTGCCACTGCAGGCACTTCAGGCATATCCCAGTTGTGCTACTATACCCCCCTCCCATAAGTGTGCCCCAATCAGCTGCTGCTTTTGCTCCCTCTCGACTGTACAGGGAACAGATACATGAGGGTGGTGCAAATGCAGAGGTGTGGCCAAAACCAAAGCTGAGCCCCAAGTACAGTGCAGCTAAGGAAGAGGAATGGAAATCTCCCCATGCTGCCCACACAAACTGTGGATGAAATCCTTGCAATTAGCTTGGTAAATCCTGCCTCTGGAAATATCTGAATAGAAAATGACTGTTCCCACTGCTGAGACCAGTATAGTTTTAGCAGCAGCAGCACTGAAGGCAAGTATATGAGAGAATGCCGCAGTGCCCATAGCAGGTCCAAAGACCTAACTAGAGGTATGGAAAGTCCTCCTAAAGAGGTGAGTGTTAGCTCTGGTTCGTTGTGGAGAGGAAACTGACAGGAGAGGCCCCAAGAAAACGTTCTTATGGCTATTATTCTTTGTATTTGTTTCATTTTGTTCAGTTGTATTTATTATTTTTGTTTTTATTTTTAACATTTATTTTTATTTTCCTTTTTTGTTGTTTTGTGCTTTTCCCTTATTTTTATACTTTTTGCTGATAATCTTTATGTGTTTTCTGTTTTTTTCTTTCCTCTTCTTTTTTGGTTACTTTCTGGTTTGTTTGTTTGTTTTGGTTTTGTTTTATTGTATTTTTTTGTTAGTGTTTGTTTTTATTTTTAAGTTTATTTGTTTGTTCCCTTGGTTTTTGTTTTTTTTCATTTGTTTTCTTTTATGTCTGCTTTATTATTTGTTTCTGATTGGTTTTGTTTTTGTCATTTGTCTTGGATTTGGTTTGTTTGTTTGTATTACTTTATCTGTGTGTGTGTGTGTTGTTGTTCTTGTTGCTGTTTGTTTTTGTTTCTCCTAATTGTCTTAGGTTCTGTTTGTTTTCTTTTCCTTTTTTTTCCTTTTTTCTCTGCCCATGCTGCATGGCTTCTGGGCTTTTGATTCCCTAGCCAAGAGTTGGACCTGGGCCTTTGGGGTGGGAACACCAAGTCCAGGACACTGGACTGCCATAGAATTCCTAGGTTCAGTGAATATTAATCAGTATGTTCTCTCCCAGAGGTATCCATATTGATACTAAGACCCGGCTCAACCCAGTTGCCCAAAGGTCCACTATGAACATCTTATGCCAAACAATGAGTAAGACAGAAACACAACTCCATCCATCAGAAGACAGGCTGCCTAAAGTCATACTAAACTCCCTTACACCTCAATGTGCACCACCTGATATGACCCTGCGCATCAGAGGAAAAGGACTAAGCTCCACTTCCTGCCAGGAAGCCTACACAAGCCCCTGGAACATCCTCACTAACTGGGACCAGACAACAGAGGCAAGAGGAAATACAACCCTGTAACCTGCAGAAAGGAGACCATAAACAGAATAAGTTATACAAAATGAGATGACAAAGAAATGTGTTGCAGATGAAGGAGCAAGGTAAAAACTCAGAAGACCAGATAAAAGAAGAGGAAATAGGCAATCTACCTGAAAATGAATTCAGAATAATGATAGTAAAGATCCAAGATCTTGGAAATAGAATGAAGGCATGGATCAAGATGACACAAGAAACATTTAACAACAACCTGGGAAAACTAAAGAACAAGCAATCATGAACAGCACAATAATTTAATGAAAAAAAACACTTGAAGGAATCAGTAGCAGAATAACTGAAGCAGAACCATTAATAAGTGAGCCAGAAGATATAATTGTGGCAATAACTACTGAGGAGCAGAAAAAGAAAAAGGAATGAAAAGAAATGAGAATTTCAGAGATCTCTGGGACAACATTAAACACACCAACATTTAAATTATAGAAGTCTCATAAGAAGAAGAGAAAGAGAAAGGGCCTGAGAAAATATTTGAAGAGATTATAGTTGAAACTCCAGTTATAGCTGAAACTCCAATACTTTGGCCACTTGAGGTGAAGAACTGACTCACTGGAAAAGGCCCTGAGGCTGGGAAAGATTGAAGGCAAGAGGAGAAGGGGACAGCAGAGAATGAGATATTTGGGTGGCATCACTGATGCAATGGACATGAGTTTGAGTAGGCTCCAGGAGTTGGCAATGGATAGGGAAGCCTGGTGTGCTACAGTCTATGGGGTCACGAAGAATCAGACATGACTGAGTGACTGAACTGAACTGATAGTTGAAAACTTTCCTAACATGGAAAATGAAACAGTCAACCAAGTCCAGGCAGCATAGAGGGTCCCATACAGGATAAAACCAAGGAGAAGCATGCTGAGACATGTATTAATCAAATTAACAAAAATTAAATATAAAGAAAAAACATTAAAAGAAACAAGGGAAAAGAAGCAAATAACATACAAGGGAATCCTCATAAGGTTATCAGCTAATTTTTCAGCAGAAATTCTACATGCCAAAAGAGGGTGGGAGGATATATTAATATTTAATGTGTTGACCTGAGCTCAATTCCTGAGTTGGGAAGATCCCCTGGAGAAGGGAAAGGCTACCCTCTGCAGTATTCTGGCCTGGAAAATTCCATGGACAGTATAGTCCATGGGGTTGCAAAGAGTCAGACTTGACTGAGTGACTTTCATGTCACTTCAATGTGATGAAAGAGAAATAACCAAGGTTACTCTACCCAGCAAGGATTTCATTAAGATTCAATGAAGAAATAAAAAAGCTTTACAGACAAGCAAATGCTGAAACAATTCAGCACCACCAAACCAGCTTTACAACAAATGCTAAAGGAGTTTTTCAAAGTGGAAAACACAAGAGAAGAAAAAGACCTACAAAGACAAACCCAAAACAAAACAATTAAGAAAAGTGCAATAAAAACATGTATATTGATAATTACCTTAAATGTAAATGGATCAAATGTTCCAATCAAAAGACACAGGCTGCCTGAGTGGATACAAAATCAAGCCCCATATATATGCTGTTTACAGGAGACCCACTGAAGACCTAGGGACACATGAAGACTGAAATTGAGGGGATGGAAAAAGTTATTCCATGCAAATGGAAATCAAAAGAAAGCTGGAATAGCAATACTCATATTAGACAAATTGGACTTTAGAATAAAGACTGTTGCAAGAGACAAGGAAAGATACTAAGTAATGATCAAGGGATCAATACAAGAAGAAACTATAACAACTGTAAATATTTATGCACCCAATATAGGATCACCATATACATAAGACAAATACTGACAGTTATAAAATGGGAAATTGACAGTAACGCAATAATAGTGAGGGACTTTACCACTCCATTTACAACAATGGTTAGACAATCCATACAGAAAATTAATAAGGAATTACAAACCTTAAGTGACACTTTAGATAGACTGTGATTAAAAATCTTCCAACAAAGAAAAGTCCAGGACCAGACAACTTCACAAGAGAATCTTATCAAGCATTTAGAAAAGAGCTAACACCCAACCTTCTCAAACTTTTCCAAAATATTGCAAAGGGAGGAACAATCCCAAGCTCTTTCTACAAGGCCACCATCACTCTGATACCAAACATTATATAAACAGAAAATTAGAGGCCAATATCACTGTTGAACATAGATGCAAAAATCCTCAACAAAATACTTGCAATCTGAATTCAGCAATACATTAAAAGGATCATATGTCATGATCAAGAGGGATTTATCCCAGGGATACAAGGATTCTTCAATATACACAAATCAATGTGATACATGTATTAACAAAATGAAGAATAAATAGATGCCAAAAAACCTTTTGACAAAATTCAAAATCCTTTTATGACAAAAAAAAAAAAAAAAAACCTCTTCACAAAATGGGTATAGAGGGAACTTACCTCAACAAAATAAAAGCCGTATATAACAAACCCACAGCAAACATCATTCTCAATGGCGAAAAACTGAAAGCATTTTCTCTAAGAGTAGGAACAAGATAAGAGTATCCTCTCTTGCCACTATTATTCGACATAGTTTTGAAAGTCCTAGTCACAGCATCAGAGAAGAAAGAGGAATAAAAGGAATCCAAATTCAAAAAGAAGTAAAACTGTCACTCTGATAGTATATGTAGAAAATCCTAGTGATGCCTCCAGAAAACAACTAGAACTAATCAGCAAATTTAGTAAAGTTGTAGGACATAAAGTTAATACACAGAAATCTCTTGCCTTCCTATATAATAACAATGAAAGATCAGAAAGAGAAATCAGAGTCTTTTCCAGTCAGTCAGTTCTTTGCATCAGGTGGCCAAAGAATTGGACTTTTAGCTCCAGCATCAGTCCTTCCAATGAATATTCAGGACTGATGTCCTTTGGGATGGACTGGTTGGATCTCCTTGCTGCCCAAGGGACTCTCAAGAGTCTTCTTCAACACCACAGTTCAAAAGCATCAATTCATTTCTTATATGATATTATACATGTTTCAATGCCATTCTCCTAAATCATCCCACCCTCTCCCTCTCCCACAGAGTCCAAAAGTCTGTTCTAAACATTTGTGTCTCTTTTGCTGTATGGGGAGGGAAGAGGGAGGGGAGTTCAGGATTGGGAACTCATGTACACCCATGGTGGATTCATGTTGATGTATGGCAAAACCAATACGGTATTGTAAAATAAATAAAGTAAAATAATTTTAAAAAAAAGAGAAAAAAAAAACATCAATTCTTTGGCCCTCGGCTTTCTTTATAGTCCAACTCTCACATCCATACACGACTACTGGAAAAACCATAGCCTTGACTAGACAGACTTTGTCAGCAAAGTAATGTCTCTGCTTTTTAATATGCTGTCTAAGTTGGTCATAACTTTTCTTCCAAAGAGCAACTGTCTTTATTTCATGGCTGCAAGTCACCATCTACAGTGATTTAGGAGCCAAAAAATATAAATTCTGTCACTGTTTCCATTGTTTCCCCATCTATTTGCCATGAAGTGATGGGACCAGATGCCATGATGTTAATTTTCTGAATGTTGAGTTTTAAGTCAACTTTTTCAGTCTCCTCTTTCACTTTCAAGAGGCTCTTTATTTCTTCATTTTTTGCCATAAGAGTGGTGTCATCTGGATATCTGAGGTTATTGATATTTCTCCTGGCAATCTTCATTTCAACTTGTGCTTCATCTAGTCCAGTATGTCTCATGATGAATTCTGCATAGGTTAAATAAGCAGGCTGACAATTACAGCCTTAATGTACTCCTTTCCTGATTTGGAACCAGTCTGTTGTTCCATGTCCAGTTCTAACTGTTGCTTCTTGACCTGCATACAGATTTCTTAGGAGGACATTAAGGTGGTCTGCTATTCCCAACTCTCGAAGAATTTTCCACAGTTTGTTGTAATCCATACATTCAAAGACAATAGCACATAAATAGATGTTTTTCTGGAATTCTCTTTTTCAATGATCCAACGGATGTTGGCAATTTGATATCTGGTTCCTTTTACCTTTTCTATATCTAGTTTGAACATTTGGAAGTTCATAGTTCACGTACTATTGAAGCCTGGCTTAGAGAATTTTGAGCATTATTTGCTAGTGGGTGAGTTGAGTGCAATTGTGTAGTAGTTTGAGCATTCCTTGGCATTGCCTTTCTTTGGGATTGGAATGAAAACTGACCTTTTCCAGTCCTGTGGCCACTGCTGAGTTTTCCGAATTTGCTGGCATATTGAGTGAAGAACTTTCACAGCATCATTTTTTAGGATTTGAAACAGCTCAACTGGAATTCCATCACCTCCACTAGCTTTGTTCATAGTGATGCTTCCTAAGGCCCACTTGGACTTCACATTCCAGGATGTCTGGCTCTAGGTGAGTGATCACACCATCCTGGTTATCTGGGTCGTGAACATATTTTTTGTACAGTTTTTCTGTATATTCTTGCCACCTCTTCTGCTTCTGTTAGGTCCATACCATTTCTGCCTTTCATTGTGCCCATCTTTGCATGAAATATTCCCTTGTTATCTCTAATTTTGTTGAAGAGATCTCTAGTCTTTCCCATTCTATTGTTTTCCTCAATTTATTTTCATTGATCACTGAGGAAGGCTTCCTTATCTCTCCTTGCTGTTCTTTGGAAGTCTGCATTGAAATGAGTATATCTTTCCTTTTCTCCTTTGCCTTTCAAACCTATTTGTAAGGCCTTCTCAGACAACCATTTTGCCATTTTGCATTCTTTTTTTCTTGGCGATGGTCCTGATCACCACCTCCTGTACAATGTCATGAACCTCTGTCCATAATTCTTCAGGCACTCTATCAGATCTTATTCCTTGAATCTATTCATCACTTCTGTTGTATAATCATAAGGGATTTGATTAAGGTCATACCTGAATGGTCGAGTGGTTTTCCCTACTTTCTTCCATTTAAATCTGAATTTTGCAATAGGGGTTCATGATCTGAGCCACAGTCAGCTGCCAGTCTTGTTTTTGCTGATTGTATAGAGCTTCTCCATCTTTCACTGCAAATAGTATGTGTGTTAGCTGCTTAGTCGTGTCTGACTCTTTGCAACCCCATAGACTGCAGCCCCACCAGCCTCCTCTGTCCGTGGGATTCTCCAGGCAAGAGCACTGGAGTGGGTTTCCATCTCCCTCTCCAAAAGGCACTATATAAAGAAAGAAAGTGATGTCACTCAGTCGTGTCCAACTCTTTGCCACCTCATGGACTGTAGTCTACTAGGATCCCCCAGCCATGGAATTTTCCAGGCAAGAATACTGGAGTGGGTTGCCATTTCCTTCTCCATGCAAAGAGTATAATCAATCTGATTTCAGTATTGACTATCTGGTGACGTCCATGTGTAGAGTCATCTCTTGTGTTGTTGAAAGAGGTTATTTGCTATGACCCATGTGTTCCCTTGGAAAAACTGTTATCCTTTGCCCTGCTTTATTTTGTACTCTAGTGCAAAATCTGAATAGAGAATTTAGGAAAGAATTGCTCCCCATAAGTTGATCCACATACTGAAACTGTGTCAACTTTGTAAATTTCTACCATTTAAATGCCTTTGCTGCTATAATAGCGTTTCTCAAGGTTTATTTTGTTATTTACTGAAATAACAGTAACAGACAATAACTGATTGTCTGTTATGTTTCAGTCAGGTAAGACTTGATAGGTTCTAAAACTGGATGAACTTGGATAGAATATTAGAATACCAAGTCTAAAAATTCTTCGTTATCTTATCTTTGAAAAGTATACTCACTTCAGTTTACTTCAGTCACTCTGTCGTGTCAGACTCTTTGCGACCCCATGAATCGCAGCACACCAGGCCTCCCTGTCCATCACCAACTCCCAGAGTTCACTCAAACTCACGTCCATCGAGTTGGTGATGCCATCTAGCCATCTCATCCTCTGTCGTCCCCTTCTCTTCCTGCCCCCAATCCCTCCCAGCATCAGAGTCTTTTCCAATGAGTCAACTCTTTGCATGAGGTGGCCAAAGTACTGGAGTTTCAACTTTAGCATCAGTCCTTCCAATGAACACCCAGGAATGATCTCCTTCAGAATGGACTGGTTGGATCTCCTTGCAGTCCAAGGGACTCTCAAGAGTCTTCTCCAACACCACAGTTCAAAAGCATCAATTCTTTGATGCTCAGCTTTGTTCACAGTTCAACTCTCACATCCATACATGACCACAGGAAAAACCATAGCCTTGACTAGACAGATCTTTGTTGACAAAACAATGTCTCTGATTTTTAATGTGCTATCTAAGTTGGTCATAACTTTCCTTCCAAGGAGTAAGCGTCTTTTAATTTCATGGCTGCAATCACCATCTGTGGTGATTTTGGAGCCCAAAAAATAAAGTCTGACACTACTTCCACTGTTTCCCCATCTATTTCCCATGAAGTAATAGGACCAGATGCTATGATCTTAGTTTTCTGAATGTTGAGCTTTAAGCCAACTTTTTCACTCTCCTCTTTCACTTTCATCAAGAGGCTTTTTAGCTCCTCTTCACTTTCTTCCATAAGGGTGGTGTCATCTGCATATCTGAGGTTATTGATATTTCTCCCGGCAATCTTGATTCCAGCTTGTGCTTCTTCCAGGCAAGGGTTTTTCATGATGTACTCTGCATAGAAGTTAAATAAACAGGCTGACAATATACAGCCTTGACATACTCCTTTTCCTATTTGGAACCAGTCTGTTTTGTTTCATGTCAAGTTCTAACTGTTGCTTCCTGACCTGCATATAGATTTCTCAAGAGGCAGGTCAGGTGGCCTGGTATTCTCATCTCTTTCAGAATTTTCCACAGTTTATTGTGGTCCACACAATCAAAGGCTTTGGCATAGTCAGTAAAGCAGAAATAGATGTTTTTTCTGGAACTCTCTTGCTTTTTCCATGATCCAGCAGATGTTGGCAATTTGATCTCTGATTCCTCTGCCTTTTCTAAAACCAGCTCGAACATCAGCAAGTTCATGGTTCACATATTGCTGAAACCTGGCTTGGAGAATTTTGAGCATTACTTTACTAGTGTGTGAGATGACTACATTTGTGCGGTAGTTTGAGCATTCTTTGGCATTGCCTTTCTTTGGGATTGGAATGAAAACTGACGTTTTCCAGTCCTGTGGCCACTGCTGAGTTTTCCAAATTTGCTGGCATATTGAGTGGAGTAAGTATACTAACCTTTGATTAATTACATGAAAAACTGAGAATAATTCCACCTGCAGAATTTTAAAGTTTTAAAATGGAAACACAAAAGAGTCAGGACAATGCCTACCATACAGCACACTCAGAATGAAGGTTAGTCATTATAACTGTAATTATGAATGCCTTGTAATGATATGCTCTGTAAATCTATACTTTTATACCTGTAGATTGGACTGCATTTGTATTTTAGGTACTCTGATTCTTTAAAATTGCAATAATAATTTTACTCAGGAAGTAAACTCTTGTAGTTTTGCTTCCACATTTCTACTGCTATTATGCCTGTTATTATTTATGATATTAATTTTACAACTACTGGTTTTTTTTTTCATGGGGAGGACAGCTAATTGTCCACACAAAGGCAAAGACAGCTTTTGGAAGACAAGCAAGTAAAAATCTAGCGTAGGCATCAATGAGAGAAGGAGGAGACAACAGAAGCTGCAAACAAACCCATATTTACCTTGATCACTGTGGTTCAATACAAGTTTAAGGTCAGGCATAGCAGAGAACATAATTAGTGTAATTCATGCAAGTCTCAATGTGTGAGAAGCAGAGTGTTTTATCCTCATGAAATAAACATTGACTTTGAAATGTTTAAAAATACAATTGCATGCTTTAGGGCTTCCCTGGTGGCTCAGAGGGTAAAGCGTCCGCCTCCAATGTGGGAGACCTGGGGTTGATCCCTGAGTTGAGAAGATCCCCTGGAGAAGGAAATGGCAACCCACTCCAGTATTCTTGCCTGGAGAATCCCATGGACGGAGAAGCCTAGTAGGTTACAGTCCACAGGGTTGCAAAGAGTTGGACATGACTGAGTGACTTCACCTTCACCTTCTTTTACTTATTAATTTGAAAAATTATAAATAATAAAGGAATTGTTGTATGTGATAAACAAAATCAAGGCAACAACTATGAATTTAGAAAATATGTTATTATATCAATGATCATTTACTAGTAAAGGCCTGTACTTCACCAGTAATGTGCAAAGGGTACTTTTTCCATTGGGGGAAAATATCCAAGTAAAGCAGAAAATCCCAATAAGTTGCTTCTATTTAGTATCTACCTGTTACACTAAGGGACTTCCCTGGTGGCTCAGATGGTAAAGCATCTGTCTACAATGTGGGAGACCTGGGTTCAATCCCTGGGTCGGGAAGTTCCCTGGAGAAGGAAATGGCAACCCACTCCAGTACTCTTGCCTAGAAAATCCCATGGAGGGAAGAGCCTGGTAGGCTGCAGTCCATGGGGCCGCTAAGAGTAGGACACGACTGAGTGACTTCACTTTCACTTGTTGCACTAATTTGCAAATACTTCTAAAGGAGAAAAATTGAAAATGTCTTTAGTAATGGCAGTATTTTATATCCAAAAATATTTGGCGTAATGGATTAAGATACAAAATTTAACTTTAGTCAACTGAGCTCCATCAATACTTAATAGGTATTCTGATAGATTTTCCAAAATATTAAATATGTAATCTAAATAAACAAATAAGTTTTTACACATTTAGTCACACTAGCAAACATAAAACTCAAGTCACATTTGATAACTGATTTTATTATTTCTATGTCTTTAATGAAAAGTCCAATTCTAAGTCAAAATTTCATGATATGGTTTAACTAAATACATTTATAAAATATTTTCTTAATATACAAAGATTCTTAGCTAAGTGTTAAGAAGGCAGAACACTTACAATTGATTTGGAGGCACAAAATATTTTGAATATTTATCAAATATTAGTAAGAATGATTTTTAGCATCAAATTATCACATACTGTATAAATGCTGTAAGGTTTATGTGTTGTCTACTGAGTTTTGTGTTATTCATATAGAATTCTGCAAGGAAGGATGAAGAAGCCAAAAGAAGTTTTTAAAAAGTGATTTTTCAAGTAACAAAGTTCCACTGGATTAGAGAAGAATACTTCATAGCTGTAACTTCAGTAGTCACTTGGGATCAAACACTAAATCCAAAAGGCATCTGCATGGCACAGATAACAATTTTGTTCTCCACAATTACCTTGATTGTAGATAATCTGATTTGGACTGCTGTGCGTGTATGTGTGTGTCTGTGTATGTATGTATCTAATCTTACATAAGAGTTGATGCCTTTGGTGGCTGAATTAGGTCAAAATACAAAAGACAAAATAACTAATAAGTAAGAAACATTATCAAGATTTTAAATCTACAATTGTACTCTATTTCCCCAAACCCAGAGCTTTGATGAAAATTGTTTATTGCATGGCTAAGTTCTTATCTGGAAGACATCTGGGCTTTGAAGATTTTTACCATAGTCTTAGAAATAAAAAATTGAGCAAATTGCAGTGCTTTTCTGTAATTTTGTAAAACAGGGTGTTTCAAGATAAATTATACCAGTGGACTGTATCTGTCTTGTACCACAAAACACATGTAAAATACCTGTAATTTAGTCATTTCAAGGCATGCATGAAAAAGGTAATAAACACAAATACAGACATCCTAGTTTGCAGACATGCAGACTTCATAAGTTAGAAAGATCTCAGGCTTACTAAATATCAAAGATAAAATCTGTACTGCACACCAAACTACTGAAAATTGCCTTCAAATTTAAGGTGCAATTTATTTCAAATGGGGTAAAGTTGTAGCTGGAAGAATTGAAGCATACAAAGCTACACCTAAGTTTATTATTTTATATTTACAATACAAACCCACAAACACATACATGCAAACTATATGCCCAAATTATATTCTTTACTGTTTCATTTTTAATGGCTTGGCAGTTTTAATATTTAATTTACATCAAAAAGCATACTTTTCTCTTCAAAACTTTCTGACTTCAAGATTTTCTCAAGATTTTTGGGGATACTTGGAAAATTTTTCTTAGAATAAAATTTTGTTCATGACATTAAATTATAAAATCATATTTTGCCTTGTAAAAATTCATATCAATAATATGTGTTACTTTATTAATAATATTTTTCTCTATAAATTGACTGTCAGTGACCTTAGTCTCATATTTCCAAGAAACATATTCAACTCTAGGCAGAAAGGACACCTCAAAAATTTACAGAGTACAACAATATCTAGCTTTTACCTTTCCATTATAAGATACTGATGTAAAAGAGATAAAAATAATGAAGTATTCTTTTTTTTTCCTCCAAGTCCTCCCATACTCACCTGCATCACATTGTTGTGAGTAGATTAAAACTATTTTCCTCACTATTTCAGCAACAGATACAGGTAAATCGATGGAGAATTCAGAACTGCAATATGGACATAGTTTCACTGGACAACTTGGCGTGCATAGAACACTGACATTGATCTCAGGATAACAAACCTTTTACCTTTTATCTGTTCAAAAGACAAAATGAACTTGATCTCTCAACTGACCTTCGTTAACTATGAGAATTCTAAGTCTTAGTGTCATAGTAGGACTTGTCTTATCTGTGCCAATATAGGGAAAGACATAAAATAATCAGTAAAACATCTTTTGGGGAAAAGTAAAAAGCTAAACAGTAATATTCATGCAAGAGTAGAAGAATTTTTATTTACAAAGAGACAATGATCATGGAGCATATGAGTCGGGTAGGTGTCAGAGGACTTCTGAGTAAAGTAAATTTTATAGAGTATTTTCTGGCATTTTGGATTCTTTTGCAACCTTGGTTACCTCAAAGGTTCTGCCTTCCCTTAATAGCCTTGCTTATTGCTGTGAGTCTTATGGTAGCCTCAGGAAATCTCTATACTTCAATAAGGCCAGCTTCATGGGCCTGTGACCTGTGATATTGGACAGGGCCTGTCATTCAGTAGTGGGGTTTAATGTCACTTGGTTTACATCATTGTGTTGAAATTCTTGATAATATAATCTTCAAACTTGTGTTTGTAAATGATATCCAGTGGGACAATGAGATGTGCAAATAAACAGAGAAAATGCTCACAATACATGTCTGCCCCGTTCTTGCTGTGTCATATGCATAGAGCATTTCTGATGCCCGGGAGCACAGGATTCCTATTGATCTATGATTGTGGGTATCCAGCCAGGCTCAGAGTACAAAGTAAAAGCATGTTACATTTCCATTCAGTTTGTGAGGTCACTGATGGGAAACCATCTTTTCAGTTATTTGAGCCAGATTTGATTTGAACATGGAAGGAAGGCAATGGTCTTCTAAAAAACACAATGGCCAAGGAACCCTATTTTGTCTTTTCACCTGTGTTACTCCTTTATCCCTGCTAACCATTTAGTTTGAAAATGATGATTTAGAAAGTAAGGAGAAGAGGGCAATCCATAGTTCCTTTTCCTTTCAGCTCTTCCTTAGTCATGATGGAATGTATGTGTATCAAGTGAAATAAAACCAACTAGTTTTGTACGACTTTATCCATGTTCTGGTAAGAATGAAACATGTTCAAGCATGAGCAAAGGAATACAAGGTGTGTAATTTTGGTGATTCTGTGTATGAGTTACAAACTCTTATCTTTATAGTTAAAACTGGCATTGCACAGTGTAAAGAAGAATGGCGGAATCCATGCTGCTGATTTTAACATATAATTTGTCTTTGGTTATAAGATTAAATACCAAAATACATTATACATTATGACAAGTTGAGAGGGAGTGTATGTAGAAGAAAAAAGTTCTATATGTTTTATAACTTTAATAGTAGTATTTTCATGTTTTCTTCAACAAGAAACCCTGCATTTTTATTTTTCACTGGGCCTCCAAAACTGTGTAGCTAGCCCTATCTTTCTTAATATTAACAAATATATATTGTGTGTTTATTCTGTCTATAGTGGTGCCAGGCACCTGGGGTGAGGTGTGGGAGGGTAAAGCACGTTTCAAACTCTTCATTTAATTTTTCATAATTATGTAATTATGCGATAGTATTTCTGTTTACCAGATGAAGAAAATGAGATTCAATGTCACAAAACAGGTAAAAAGCAAAACCAGGATTAAATCTTAAATCTGTATGACTCTAGTCCCCATACTCTTCCTCTGCTCTCTGATGACCGTATAATTAACTTTCCAAACTGGGATACTTTTGACAGTAAAATGAGATGATATTAGTGAATACTCTAGAACAATGACATAAACTGACTGTGTGAAGTGAAAGAGGACGTGTCATCTCTCAAGCTATAAAAGTCTTCCTCATATGTAGATGGTCATTATATCTGTAGGAGGAAGGTCTTTTTCAGCATTCAGTACATACTTCACAAATTATTTGTTGAATAAAAAATTCTGTGCTGAGTAGATCCTAAATATCATATGGTTATAATTATTCCAGAGGAAAAATTTGCAAGTGAGTGTAGAAGTTTAAAAAAAATAGAAAGGAATTAAATTGAATTATAAAATGTTTCATTTTTATTTCATTTAGTTTTAAGCTGCAGGTATTTTTTTTATCTTTTTTTTTAAATTTTTATTTTTACTTTATTTTACTTAACAATACTGTATTGGTTTTGCCATACATTGACATGAATCCACCATGGGTGTACATGCATTCCCAAACATGAACCCCCCTCCCACTTCCCTCCCCATAACACCTCTCTGGGTCATCCCCGTGCACCAGCCCCGTATTATATCAAAGAGTATGATATTGGTTCTCCCCTGGTGCCTCAGCTGGTAAAGAATCTGTCTGCATGAGGAAGGCCTGCGTTTGATCCCCAGGTTGAGAAGAGGGAATGGCAACCCAGTGTTCTTGCCTGGAGAATCCTCATGGACAGAGGAACCTGACAGTTTCCAGTCCTTGGGGTCACAAGAGTTGGGTGCAACTTAGCGACTAAACCACCATGATACTTGGATTGTAGAAGACCAAATCACTTGCATCCATGTCCCATTAAGAGTTTTAGATTGTTTACTACTTTGAGACTGAAAGTTTCTTGTCTTAGTTAGCTGTGCATCCCACACAACAATCAGTGCATGTCTTAGGGCAAAGTTGGGACTTAATCAGTGTTTATGAGTAAGAGTAGCTATCAGAACATTTATGGATACAATTCTAAGAATAATTGTTCAGAACTTCTTTATTAAAATGTAATAGTTTGGGAAAATAATTAAGATATTTCCCTGATAATAAAAGATGTAATTCTCATATTGAGAGGAAGGAGACAGAAAGTACATACCTCTAGATGGAGTTTATAACATATTTAAATCTGGGTTGGTTTTTCTTTTTTAAAGAAATTTGGCTAGTCATAAAACCTTCTTGAGACTTACCATATTTAAGGCAGTATTCTCCTTTCTTATTCTATTTTTACCTTTTGTTCCAAAATTACTGAGTGAGAAAACTTCCTGTCCTTCACTCTACTTGTTACCATTTCTGGGAACACTGTTTCTGAATGCAGGACATACAGGAATGACATCTCAGTGCTGGATGTGCTGATTCACTGGCACTAATATGTCATTTTCAGAAGCGTTCCCTCTCACAGATATTTCAGCATAGCAGATTCATGGGTCGAAGGGTAAAAGCAGGTTACCTATGGGTAGAAGCAGATAATGGGCATTTTATTACCCAGACATCTCTCATTTTAAAGCTGCTATTCTCAAGGATTAGACAGATGACCTCCAGTCACGATTTTGATTCCATAAATTGAAATTGGTTGTAATACTATTCATTGCTCATGTGTGATTATTCATGAAGTTAATGTTATGGGATTTTCTGTCTAAGGTGATTTCTTAACCTTTTCTTTGCCTCACTCCCCTTAAGTCCACTGTATTCAAGTTCCCTCAGAAATATGCTACATTCCATTTTGCTACATTCCAAAAACAAAGAGCCTATTTAACAAAATAGCTTCTATTTCTTTATTGTTAAGATTCAGAACTCTCAAATCTAATATCCTTTTTACAGTTAGGCACCTGGCTAGGTGGTATACATGGTCCCAACCTGGAAAGAGCTAATTACAACAGTGATGATAGTACTTACTATTATAACAGCAAACCCTTCTATAGTTCATATTTTCTGCTCTTTATTGTTCTAAATGTTCAAATATATGAATTCATGTAAGAAATTTCCACTGTTTGGGGTGAAATAAAACAAGTGCACAAGTAATTAAAACATAGTTTTATATTGCATATATAAAAACATGTATAGAAATGCCATGTGAACTTGGGAGGACCTCCACCTAGCCACTATAGTCAAGAAAGCTTGCAACAGGTTGCTCACTGGATGCCTTCTATAGGGTACCACTGTGCTAGGTACACTGGAAGTCTTCAAGAAGAACATGAGACTGACCTATGCCACCAAGAGTTCAGGAAACAAGACTCCCACAGAACAGATAGAGAACCAAAGAAGATAACTTTATTTTTAAATACCTTACATTTTTGTATTTTTTTAAGGGACTTCCCTATAGCTCAAAAGGTAAAGAATCTGCCTGCCATTCAGGAGACCCGCATTGTGTCCCTGGGTTGGGAAGATCCCCTGGAGAAGGGAATGGCAACCCACTCCGGATTTCTTATCTGGAGAATCCCATGGACTGAGGAGCCTGGCGGGCTACAGTCCGTGGGGTCACAGAGTTGAACACGACTGAGCAAAGAACATGAGACTGACCTATGCCACCAAGAAGTTCAGGAAACAAGATTCACACAGAACAAATAGAGAACCAAGGAAGATAACTTTATTTTTAAATATCTTATATTTTTATACATTTTTATTTTTAAAGGATTCTCATATGTCTTACTCTATTTACTCCTCTCCTCAAGCTTACAAAAATAGATATGTTATTATTTTTTATTAAACTGAAACTGAAGAATGAATCCAGTTTTCATTCTAACTTAAATCAGATCCCTTTTTAAAAGGGAGGTGGGAGCACGGTTCAGGATGGAGAATACATGTACACCCATGGCGGGTTCATGTTAATGTATGGCAAAACCAATACAATATTGTAAAGTAAAAAAAAATAAATTAATTAATTAAAAAATAGAAGACTCCAACAACTACTAAATGTAGCCAACGTTTATTGATTGCTATTAATCAAGTGCTTAAATCCAAAACAGTACTGTGACATAGACATATTACTAGGAAACTAAATTTTAAAGAAGTTATGCAATTTGTCCAAAGTAGTATAGCTTTTGGTAGCAGAACTGACACTGAATCAGGCTAAATTACTTGAGAAGCCTCCCTCATGATCAGTCTGCAATTCCCTATGTTGGTCCTGTCTAAATATAAATGAAGATAGAGAATAGTGAACCTACATTCACCCAGTAAAAAGAATGACTTTGTGTTGCTGGAAAAAAGATTGTGGACATGGAGGAAAGCCTATTATTTCAAATAATGAAATGGTTCCTAAAACTGTGTCTTGTACCTTGATACTCATCTCTCAGTACAGTTCAGTTCAGTCACTCAGTCGTGTCCAATTTCTGCAACCCCATGGAACACAGCATGCCAGGCCTCCCTGTCCATCACCAACTCCTGGAGTTTACCAAAACTCATGTCCATCGAGTAGGTGATGCCATCCAACCATCTCATCCTCTATTGTCCCCTTCTCCTCCTGCCTTCACTCTTTCCCAGCATCAGGGTATTTTCAAATGAGTCAGTTCTTCACATCAGGTGGCCAAAGTATTGGAGTTTCAGCTTCAACATCAGTCTTTCCAATGAATACTCAGGACTGATCTCCTTTAGGATGGACTGGTTGGATCTTCTTGCAGTCCAAGGGACTCTCAAGAGTCTTCGCCAACACCACAGTTCAAAAGCATCAGTTCTTTGGTGTTCAGCTTTCTTTATAGTCCAACTCTCACATCCATACATGACTACTGGAAAAACATAGATTTGACTAGGTGGACCTTTGTTGGCAAAGTAATGTCTCTGTTTTGTAATATGCTGTCTAGTTTGGTCAAAACTTTCCTTCCAAGGAGTAAGCTAGTCTTTTAATTTCATGGCTGCAATCACCATCTACAGTGATTTTGGAGCCCCCCAAAATAAAGTCAGTCACTATTTCCCCATTTATTGCCATGAAGTGATGGGACCAGATGCCATGATCTTCGTTTTCTGAATGTTGACCTTTAAGCCAACTTTTTCACTCTCCTCTTTTACTTTCATCAAGAGCCTCTTTAGTTTTTATTCACTTTCTGCCATAAGGGTGGTGTCATCTGCATATCTGAGGTTATTGATATTTCTCCTGGCAATCTTGATTCCAGCTTGTGCTTCATCCAGCCCAGCGTTTCTCATGATGTATTCTGCATATAAGTTAAATAAGCAGGGTAACAATATACAGCTTTGACATACTCCTTTTCCTATTTGGAACCAGTCTGTTGTTCCATGTCCAGTTCTAACTGTTGCTTCCTGACCTACATACAGATTTCTCAAGAGGCAAGTCAGATGGTCTGGTATTCCCATCTCTTTCAGAATTTTCCATAGTTTATTGTGATCCACACAGTCAAAGGCTTTGGCAGTCAATAAAGCAAAAGTAGATCTTTTTCTGGAACTCTCTTGCTTTTTCAATGATCCAACAGATGTTGGCAATTTGATCTCTGGTTCCTCTACCTTCTCTAAAACCAACTTGAACTTCTGGGAGTTCATGGTTCACATATTGCTGAAACCTGGCTAGGAGAATTTTGAGCATTACTTTACTAACGTGCGAGATGAGTGCAATTGTTCAGTAGTTTGAGCTTTCTTTGGCATTGCCTTTCTTTGGGATTGGAATAAAAACTGACCTTTTCCAGTCCTGTGGCCACTCTGAGTTTTCAAATTTGCTGGCATATCGAGTGCAGTACTTTCACAGCATCATCTTTTAGGATTTGTAATATCTTAACTGGAATTCCATTACCTCCACTAGCTTTGTTCATAATGATGCTTCCTAGGGCACTTGACTTCGCATTCCAGGATGTCTGGGTCTAGGTGAGTGGTCACACCATTGTGATTTTCTGGATCCTGAAGATCTTTTTTGTTTACTTCTTCTGTGTATTCCTGCCACCTCTTCTTAATATCCTCTGCTTCTGTTAGGTCGATATCATTTCTGTCCTTTATTGAGCCCATCTTTGCATGAAATGTTTCCTTGGTAACCCTAATTTTCTTGAAGAGATTTGTAGTATTTCCCATTCTATTGTTTTCCTCTATATCTTTGCACTGATCACTGAGGAAGGCTTTCTTATCGCTCTTTGCTATTCTTTGGAACTCTGCATTCACATGGGTACATCTTTCCTTTTCTCCCTTGCTTCTCACTTGTCTTCTTTTTACAGCTATTTGTAAGGTCTCCTCAGACAACTATTTTGCTTTTTTGCATTTCTTTTCCTTGGGGCTGGTCTTGATCCCAGTCTCTGTACAATGTCATAACCCTCTCTCCATAGTTCATCAAGCACTCTGTCTATTAGGTCTTGTCCCTTATATCTATTTCTCACTTCCACTGTCTAATCATAAGGGATTTGATTTAGGTCATACCTAAATGGTCTAGTGATTTTCCCCACTTTCTTCAATTTAAGTCTGAATTTGGCAATAAGGAGTTCATGATCTGAGCCATAGTCAGCTCCCAGTCTTGTTTTTGCTGACTGTATAGAGCTTCTCCATCTTTGGCTGCAAAGAATATAATCAATCTGATTTTGGTGTTGGCCATCTGATGATGTCCATGTGTAGAATCCTCTTTTGTGTTGTTTGAAGAGGGTGTTTGCTATGACTAATGTGTTCTCTTGGCAAAACTCTATTAGCCATTGCCCTGCTTTACTCTGTACTCCAAGGCCAAATTTGCCTGTTATTCCAGGTGTTTCTTGACTTCCTACTTTTGCATTCCAGTCCCCTAAAATGAAAAGAACAAACTTTTTGTGTGTTAGTGCTAAAAATTCTTGTAGGTCTTCATAGGACCATTCAACTTCAGCTTCTTCAGCATTACTTGTTGGGGTATAGACTTGGATTACCGTGATATTGAATGGTTTGCCTTGGAAATGAACAGAGATCATTCTGTCATTTTTGAGATTGCATCCAAGTACTGCATTTTGGACTCTTTTGTTGACTATGATGGCTACTCTATTTCTTCTAAGGGATTCTTGCCCACAGTAGTAGATATAATGGTCATCTGAGTTAAATTCACCCATTCCAGTCCATTTTATTTCACTGATTCCTAGAATGTCGACATTCACTCTTGCCAGCTCCTGTTTGACCACTTCCAATTTGTCTTGATTTTTGGACCTAACATTCCAGGTTCCTATGCAATATTGCTCTTTACAGCATCGGACCTTGCTTCTATCACCAGTCACATCCACAGCTGGGTATTGTTTTTCCTTTGGCTCCATCCTTTCATTCTTGCTGGAGTTATTTCTCCACTGATCTCTAGTAACATATTGGGCACCTACTGACCTGGGGAGTTCATCTTTCAGTGTCCTATCATTTTGGCTTTTCATAGTGTTCATGGGGTTCTGAAGGCAAGAATACTGAAGCAGTTTGCCATTCCCTTCTTCAGTGGACCACGTTTTGTCAGAACTTTCCACCATGACCCATCCATCTCGGGTGGCCCTACTTGGCATGGCTTAGTTTCATTGAGTTAGACAAAGTTGTGGTCCATGTGATTAGATGGGTTAGTTTTCTGTGATTGTGGTTTCAGTCTGTCTGCCCTCTGATGCCCTCTCTCAGCGCCTACCATCTTACTTGGGTTTCTCTTACCTTGGACGTGGGGTATCTCTTCACGGCTGCTCCAGTGCTGTGCAGCCGCCGCTCACCACTGATTATCTGACAAATCCTTTTAGCTTAAATATCCTTTTCTTTCAGAAACTTTCTTTGTGTAACTATGTCAGTTGTCACCATTATGAACAAAGAACCTCAAATATCAAGCATTTTAAATACTATATGACATTTTTTTTTAATTGAACGACTAGACTTTGTATCAAAAACAAATGAGAAACTGGCCTCTAGATTATCAGCCAATGGGTTTATTAGCATATTTTGATGATTCATCTGATTGGTTTTTTAGGAGATTTTTCTTGCTTAAGGAAATAGGAAAACCATCACAATTTTGAAGGTCCATCAACAACATGTTTTAAATTCACACTTTAACTGTCCATCAATATTATTTAAAACTGGATTCTGTGCAAGAAAATAAGATAATCTGTAGTGGTAACAGAAGTAGTATGTGAGTTATTGTGTAGCATTGGGAAAATGAATAAAATTTAGAATATGTGTTATTGTGGAATGTCAGAAAAATTAATATAATTCTGAAGTATAATTTCTTCTGTATGAAATGGGTACAGTAATAATTTTTACCTTATTGATTCACAATGTTTATATTTTTAGTAAATGAAAAAGTTTAATTAAAGCAACTTGGAATTACTGCCTATAGTAAGCATATGAAACATGGTACTTTTATTATAATACTCCTTATAGAATAAAGTTTTATGCTTCTATATAATCTTATATGACAAATTTAGCAATTAATCTTGTAAAGAGATTATAAGGTCCCAGTAATATCAAAATACATAAAAGGTCTCATGGAAATGGAGGCTGGTTTACAATTTATTAACTTACAAACATGAAAAATCTAACTGTTGTGACAACTACACTATTTATGTCACCATGGTCTGTAAATGATAGTTGAAAGCAACTTTGTTAATATATCTGTTCCAAATAGGGAAAGGAGTATGTTAAGTGTGCATATTATCACCCTACTTATTTAACCTATATGCAGAGTACATCATGTGAAATGCTGGGCTGGATGAAGCACAAGCTGGAATCAAGATTGCTGGGATAAATATCAATAACCTCAGATATGCAGATGACACCACCCTTATGGCAGAAAACTGAAGAGCTTCTTGATGAAAGTGAAAGAGGAGAGTGGAAATGTGGTTTAAAACTCAACATCAAGAAAACTAAGATCAAAGCATCTGGTCCCATTTCTTGGCAAATAGATGGGGAAACAATGAAAACAGTGGAGACTTTATTTTGGGGGGCTCCCAAATCACTGCAGGGTGACTGAAGCCATGAAATTAAAAGATACTTAGTTCTTGGAAGGAAAGTTATGATCACCCTAGACAGCATATTACAAAGCAGAGACATTACTTTGCCAACAAAGTTCCATCTAGTCAAAGCTATGGTTTTTCCAGTCATGTATGGATGTTAGAGTTGGACTATAAAGAAAGCTGAGCACCGAAGAATTGATGCTTTTGAACACTGGTGTTGGAGAAGACTCTTGAGAATCCTTTGGACAGCAAGGAGATCCAACCAGTCAATCTTAAATGAAATCAGTCCTGAATATTCATTGGAAGGACTGATGTTGAAGCTGAAATTCCAATTCTTTGGCCACCTGATGCGAATAACTGACTTATTTGAAAAGACCCTGTTGCTGGGAAAGAGTGAAGGCAGGAGGAGAAGGGGACGACAGAGGATGAGATAGTTGTATGGCATCACCGATTTGATGGATATGTGTTTGAGTGAACTTGGAAATTGGTGATGGACAGGGAGGCCTAGCATGCTGCAGTCCATTGGATTGCAAAGAGTCAGACATGACTGAGTGACTGAACTGAATTGAACTGAGATATCAAATCGTGTTTTGATGGGCAGGAATTGACTGTCATCATATCGCCTGCAAGTAGTCCAATGATTAGCATCGATGTATATTTTTTGAAAAAATTAATATAATGGGTGTAATGTAATTCAGATAAAAGCAAACTGTCATATGGACTGTGTTAGATTAGTGTTGCATTCAAAATAACTGCTAGTTCAGTATACAGAAAAAACAATTTAAATTTTACAGTGTACAGTTGTAAATGTTAAACAACAAATATCAAAATATTTCTTTTCATTTGACAATTACTAAAAAAATTATCTCTTTATTACCACCTCATCATAAATTCTTCCTCAAACTCCTAACTTTAATTTTTTTTCATTATTCTCCTACTTTGTAACTCTCATCCCATTCTCTTATCTTCTTATTTTCTTTGAAGAGCTGCTCTGTAATATTTCTAATAGGAAAGAACTCTATAATGCTTATTTTCTGTCTCTGTTAAATAGCTTGTGTGCTACAATCCACAGAGCCATTTGCATTTTTGCCATCCGAAAGTCCTGGAAGCCGGGATGCTCTCTCTCTTACTTCCCTACTCCCTCATCCCCATTTTCTTCCTCCTCTTCCAGGATGGAGTTGAGTTCCTCCCAGATGTGGATGGAGAAATTGTACAATTCGTCTTGCTGGGTTTTATCATGGCATAATCCAACCAAAACATATATTGGGGAATTTGAATTCTTAGAGCAGGAAACATATCTGAAACCAGATATAATGCTTCCTAAATTCATTAGAACTGATTCTTCTGCAAGAGAAGATAAAAAGAATGCAATAGGACATTTTTTTTATCATAAATGAAATTGGCTACTAATCATATTTCTTTTTATAGCTAATAAAACAGGGACTTCTACGTTCTAACCCACAAAATTTCTAGGAAGTCCCAGTTTGTAATTCAGTCATTCTTATATGATCTGGTGGTTTCTTAGAACATTATGAAATTAACATCCCATTAAATAAAATAATTCCTTTGTGATAAATTCTGTCCCCCAGTAAAAAACAAACAAATCAGGGATGCAGTTCCTAACACAAAATGGTCCTGAGCTTGTTATTTGGTTGATTCTGAGCATCAACGTTTATTCTTGTCTTTTCTAACCTTGATTGTTGACATCTGGTATAAGGACAGTGAGTTGGGTCTACATTCATTATGGGTCCCTGAAAAGCTGGACATTTCAAATGAATGATTCTCACTGGTATTTCATTCTGTAAGCATCTCTGTGAGAGCAAATTTCTTTACACCCTCTCTAACTGACTTTAATAATATTTTATATTTAAGTGTTCCCTTGCTACTGGCCACTTCTATGCTCCATTAAAATAATTGGCCATCCAACTCTCTTTCTTGCCTGAATTTTTTAGCTTTTTTTTTAAAAAATATTTTATTCTTATTTTAGTTCTCAAAACAGTGCTCATTACTGTAGCTAACCTGCTACAAATCCTTAACATATAAATAACTTGCAACAGTAATTTCATTCTGAAATGTAGTTGTAAATATTATATAAGAGTCCCAGAAATTTTCCTTTATGAAGCATACTTTTCCTAGGTGGTCAAGCTGTCCAGCAGAGAAACAGAGGTCTTTGGAAATTTGAGTAAATAATGAATATTCTAGTGCTATCAATGCAAACTTTCACTTGTCCACATATTTCAAAAGACCTGCTCCTTTAACCACTCTAGTAACATTTTTCAATCAAAGTTCTTTCTTTTATTTATAGAAGTGTGTCTTCATAAATTTTTTTAGATCTTGTAACAAGGTGACAGTGTGACCTATGGTTGTAAAGGCTACATGATCTTTCTTTCTTCCCCCTCAGTGAAAGTCTATTTCCATAGCTCTAGAATCATCTAGGAAAAATGAGTAAAATGTCTTGAATTACACTGACCATAACTGATATTTACCTTTCTTAAGAAAAATGGGGCTCAGTGGATGATAGGTTGAAGATTTTCAATTTCTAATTGAGAATCATACAGAATATTCTCATGAATTTTCTCAGTTAGATACCTTCATATTTTGTTGATGTTTTTCAGTTGCTATCTTGTGTCTGACTCTTTTTGACTCCAGGGACTGCAGCATGCCAGGCTCCTGTGTCCTTCACTATCTCCTGGAGTTTGCTCAGATTCATGACTGTTGAATCAGAGATGCTATCTAACCATGTCATTCTCTGCCACCCCTTCTCCTTTTGTCTTCAACCTTTCCCAGAATAAGAGTCTTTTCCAATAACTCAGCTCTTTGCATCAGGTGGTCAAAGTACTGGAGCCTCAGTTTCAACAACAGTCCTTTCAATATACATTCAGGGTTGATTTCTTTCAGAATTGATTGGTTTGATCTCCATGAAGTTCAGGGATAGAGGAAAACAATAGAATGGGAAAGCCTACAGGTCCCTTTAAAAAAATTGGAGATATCAAGGGAAAATTTTATGCAATGATGGGCATGATAAAGGACAGAAATGTAAGGACCTAACAGAAGCAGAAGACATTAAGAAAGGTGGCAAGAATATACAGAAGAACTATAGAAGAAAGGTCTTAATGGCCCAGATAACCACAATGATGTGTTGACTCACCTGAGCCAGACATTCTGGAGTGTGAAGTCAAGTGGGCCGTAAGAAGCTTCAGTTCAGTTCAGTTCAGTCGCTCAGTCGTGTCCAACTCTTTGCGACCCCATGAATCGCAGCACACCAGGCCTCCCTGTCCATCACCAACTCCTGGAGTTCACTCAGACTCACGTCAATCAAGTCAGTGATGCTATCCAGCCATCTCATCCTCTGTTGTCCCCTTCTCCTCCTGCCCCCAATCCCTCCCAGCATCAGAGTCTTTTCCAATGAGTCAACTCTTCACTTGAGGTGGCCACAGTACTGGAGTTTCAGCTTTAGCATCATTCCTTCCAAAGAAATTCCAGGGCTGATCTCCTTCAGAACGGATTGGTTGGATCTCCTTGCAGTCCAAGGGACTCTCAAGAGTCTTCTCCAACATCACAGTTCAAAAGCATCAATTCTTCAGCACTCAGCCTTCTTCACAGTCCAACTCTCACATCCATACATGACCATTGGAAAAACCATAGCCTTGCCTAGATGGACCTTAGTTGGCAAAGTAATATCTCTGCTTTTGAATATGCTATCTAGGTTGGTCATAACTTTTCTTTCAAGGAGTAAGTGTCTTTTAATTTCATGGCTGCAGTCACCATCTGCAGTGATTTTGGAGCCCCCCAAAATAAAGTCTGACACTGTTTCCACTGTTTCCCCATCTATTTCCCATGAAGTGATGGGACAGGATGCCATGATCTTCATTTTCTGAATGTTGAGCTTTAAGCCAACTTTTTCACTCTCCTCTTTCACTTTCATCAAGAGGCTATTTAGTTTCTCTTCACTTTCTGCCATAAGGGTGGTGTCATCTGCACATCTCAGGTACTATGACCAAAATTAGTGAAGGTGATGGAATTCCAGCTGAGCTATTTAAAAATCCTAAAAATGATGCTGTTAAAGCACTGCATTCAGTATGTCAGCAAATTTGAAAAACTCAACAGTGGCCTCAGGGCTGGAAAAGGTCAGTTTTCATTTCAATACCAAAGAAGAGCAATGCCAAAGAATGTTCAAAGTACAGTACAATTGTGCTCATTTCAGTGTTAGCAAAGTTTTTCTCAAAATCCTTCAAACTAGGCTTCAGCAGTACATGAACTGAGAACTTCCAGATGTACAAGATGGGCTTCAAAGAGGCAGAGAAACCAGAGATCAAATTGCTAACATTTGTTAGATCATGGAGAAAACAAGAGAATTCCATAAAAATATCTGCTTCACTGACTATGCTAAAACTTTTGGCTATGTGGATCACAATAAACTGTGAGAATTTCTTAAAGAATGGGAGTACCAGGTCTTACCTGTCTTGTTACAAGTACCAGTACCTTACCTGTCTCCTGAGAAATCTGTATGTGGGTCAAGAAAGCAACAGTTAGAACGAGATATAGAATAACTGACTGGTTCAAAATTGTAAAACAAGGCTCTCTCTCTCTCTCTCTCTACATATATAGTCAACCTGCTTATTTAACTTCTATATATAGTACATCATGTGAAATGCTGAGCAGGATGAATCAACTAGCTGGAATCAAGATTGCCAGGAGAAATATCACCAACCTCAGATATGCAGGTTATACTACTCTAAAGGCAGAAAGTGAAGAGAAACTTAAAGAACCTCTTGAATGGGGGTGAAAGAGGAGAGTGCAAAAGCTGACTTGAAACTCAACATTAAAAATGCTAAGATCATGTCATCTGATCTCATCTGTTAATGGTAAACAGAAGGGGAAAAAGTGGAAGCAGCGATAGATTTTCTTTTGGGGGGCTCCAAAATCACTGCAGATGGTTACAGCAGCCATGAAATTAAAAGCTTGCTCCTTGGAAGGAAAGCAATGACAAACCTAGACTATGTATTGAAAAGCAGAAACATGACATTACTGATAAAGGTCCACATATTCAAATCTATGGTTTTTCCAGTAGTCATGTAAGAATGTGAGAATTGAACCTTAAAGAGGACTGAGCACAGAATTTATGCTTTTGAATTGTAGTGCTGGAGAAGACTCTTGTATTACTTAACGTAACTTTGCATAAATTTAATATTTCATGTGGTATATTCCATTCTGCACAGAACATTTTCCCAAAATCATATTTGAACACAGAAAAGTCTTCATTTTGACTCCAAGGTGCAGTTCTAAGAACCATGATACCTGTGCTTGTCCACTGCAACTCTGCTGTAACATAAATCCAGTCTGCATTTGATCATGATGAGAGTAAGCTGTTGGCTTTTTGTTGTGGTAAGAAATTTATCTTGGACTAATTAATTGCTGTATATTAGTTGCAAAATTCAGAATAATCTGACAAGTACCTTACATAAAGGCTTCCCTTGTGGCTCAGCTGCTAAAGAATCCACCTGCAATGCAGGAGACCTGGGTTTGATCCCTGGGTTGGGAAGATATCCTGGAGAAGGAAATGGTTACCCACTCCAGTATTCTGGCCTGGAGAATGCCACGGACTGTTATTCCATGGCTCAAAAAGAGTCAGACACAACAGAGCAACTTTCACTTCACTTCACCCTACATAAAAATGGACAAATTTTGTATACTATCAAAATATTGAATTGCATTAAAATGTACACGTTTATTATTTTAATATTTTAAATGATTTGGGAAGTTTTCAATTTGGGGATAGTAAATTAGATTATATCAGACTAACTCTCTTGTGTTGTATTCAGCCACTCAACCGTGTCTGACTCTTTGTGACCCTGTGGACTACAGCTGGCTCTAGGTGAGTGATTCCAGTTGAGCTATTTCAAATCCTAAAAGATGATGCGGTTAAAGTGCTTCACTCTAAATGCTAGCAAATTTGGAAAACTCAGCAGTGGCCACAGGACTGGAAGAGGCCAATTTTCATTTCAGTACCAAAGAAAGGCAACACCAAAGAATGTTCAAGCTGCTGCACAATTGCACCCATCTCACACACTAGCAAAGTAATGCTCAAAATTCTCCAAGTCAGGCTTCAACAATATGTGAACCATGAATTTCCAGAAGTTCAAGCTGGATTTAGAAAAGGCAGAGGTACCAGTGATCAAATTGCCAACATCCGTTGGATCACTGAAAAACCAAGAGAGTTCCAGAAAAACATATAGTTCTGCTTAATTGACTATACCAAAGCCTTTGATTGTGTGGATCACAACAAACTGTGAAAAATTCTTCAAGAGATGGGAATACCAGACCACCTGACCTGCCTCTGGAGAAATCTGTACGCAGGTCAAGAAGCAACAGTTAGAACTGAACATGAAACAACAGACTGGTTCCAAATAGGAAGAGGAGTATGTCAAGGCTGTATATTGTCAGCCTGCTTATTTAACTTATTTGCAGAGTACATCATGAGAAATGCTGGGCTGGATGAAGCAAAGTTGGAATCAAGATTGCCAGGAGAAATATCAATAACTTCAGATATGCAGATGACACCACCCTTATGGCAGAAAGTGAAGAGGAGCTAAAAAGCCTCTTGATGAAAGTGAAAGAGGAGAGTGAAAAAGCTGGCTTAATGCTCAACATTCAGAAAACTAGGATCATGGTACCTGGTCCCATCACTTCATGGGAAATAGATGGGAAACAGTGGAAATAGTGTCAGACTTTATTTTAGGGGGCTCCAAAATCACTGCAAATGGTGATTGCAGCCATGAAATTAAAAGACACTTACTCCTTGGAAGAAAAGTTATGACCAACCTAGATAGCATATTCAAAAGCAGAGACATTACTTTGCCAACATAGGTCTGTCTAGTCAAGGCTATGGTTTTTCCAATGGTCATGTATGGATGTGAGAGTTGGACTGTGAAGAAGGCTGAGTGCTGAAGAACTGATGCTTTTGAACTGTGGTGTTGGAGAAGACTCTTGAGAGTCCCTTGGACTGCAAGGAGATCCAACCAGTCCATCCTAAAGGAGACCAGTCCTGGCTGTTCTGCTGAGGCTGAAATTTCAGTAGTTTGGCCACCTCATGCGAAGAGTTGACTCATTGGAAAAGACTCTGATGCTGGGAGGGATTGGGGGCAGGAGGAGTAGGGGATGACAGAGGATGAGATGGCTGGATGGCATCACCAACTAGATGCATATGAGTTTGGGTGAACTCCAGGAGTTGGTGATGGACAGGGAGGCCTGGCATGCTGCGATTCATGGGATTGCAAAGAGTCTGACACGACTGAACAATTGAACTGACTGAATGACAATTATAAAGTTTGGACAAATATCTCTTAAAAAAAATACTCATTTTAGATACTAGAGAGTAACCCATGGAAGATAGAAACAGGAAGACATAAATCTTTGGAAGAGGATGAACATACTGATTGAATTGCATGTTTGGTTAACTTCTCTAGTAAAGGCATTTTTCAATTCTTTTCTTACATGGAAAATTTACCTCAAGCATAATACAGAGCTTTGTGAGATAAGAGCCATAGTCTGGGATCCAGAGCCAATGTAAATTAAGGTCAAAATCTTGACCATTCTAGAATGAATGGATTTTTCTATATTTCAATTTTGCCAGAGGTTATATGGGAGTATACCTTTGTTGAAACTCATCAAACTGTACTCAGAATCTATACATTTTGTGAGTTGTACCTCAATAAAAAGATTTCTGCAAAAAATAAAAATAAAAAATAAATATTACAATTCTATATCCAAGTGTTCCAAGGGGATTCAAATAATAACACAACAACATTAAGAAATCTTTTCCACTTATTCATATCCCAACTTCTCAGAACATCTGGTTAAAAAAAAAATCTCATTTTCCAAGATTTTTCTAGGTCAAAATTTAAAAACTCTTGTCCAGCATTCCTGCTTTTCGGATATTTTTTTTTTTTTCCATGAGCAGCTCTATAATCTTTCTCATAGTAATTAGTCTTCTGGAATCCTTCCATTTTGAAGCTCTGTTTTTTAGCACAGCAAAAGCCCACACCTATAGTTTTGTTCAAACAGCCAAGAAATCTTAATCCATGGAAAATTAGGTCAGAAGAATGATTTGAATGTTCCGTTCAGGTGCAGATAAAACAGACTCAAAATGGTACTTTGTGAAACATTTTGTCAGAATAAAAGATGTTTAATGAATATAATAGTTAATAGCATTAGGATCAGAACATCCATAGGAGGAGTTAAGATTGAAAAGATTCTAAGAGAGTACCCCAGCTTTCTCTGGCGTCTTAGACAAGATGTGACTGAGCATCTCTGATATTTTTCTTCATGACTCTCATTTCATTCCGGGCCATGACCGAAACACCTCTTTGAAAATGGTTCTTATTTTATTTTATTATCATGTTCGGAGTGTTTTGTATCATTTCCCTCAGGTCTATCACCAGCCTATGCAATGATAACAAAGAAAGAAGAAAAATGTTTCCCTGGGAAGATGCAGCCCAGCAAGGGCATGGTTTGGTGAACAGTGAGTGATATTCCAAGAGTAAGTGCAGTCCTGTATCCAGGCACAAGGTACCGTGGATTAGGTGCTAAATTTCACTCCCCGCTCCCCCAGCCCCACAACCATGTTCTTTCATCAAGGTCCTTTGTGCACAAACTACACATTCATGGTGACCCTGCCTCTTCTCTTTTAAGAGCATGTCTTTTTCCTTTTATCCTGATGCTAACACAGTTCGTTATACCTCTGTATTAATTTGAGAAATAACCTAGTGAATGTGGATTATTTCTCTTTGCTCAAATTAATGGCTGTACTGTTGGTTGAAAACACACATGTATATGTCCTCTCGGCTTCTTTATTTCCATGAGGCTGGACGAGATTCATGTCCATGTATCACATGGATCTTTTCCCTTACTACTTGGCCTTTCTTGACTAAGTTGTGGGTGCTTTGAGAATGGCGCTCCCTGGTGGTCTAGTGGTTAGGATTCGGTGCTCTCACCACCGCGGCCTGGGTTTGATTTCCATGTCAGGGAAGATTTTCTTCTCTACTTCACTTTCACTCACTTTATATTTAGGCTTCCCTGGTGGCTCAGATGGTAAAGTGTCTGCCTACAACGTCGGAGACCTGGGTTCGACCCCTAGGGCGGGAAGATCCTCTGGAGAAGGAAATGGCAACCTGCTCCAGTATTCTTGCCTGGAAAATCCCATGGATGGAGGATCCTGGTAGGCTATAGTTCATGGAGTCACAAAGAGTTGGGCACCACTAAGCGACTTTACTTTTTCACTTTGAGAATGGGAGATCCAAATTTCTCCCTTTCTTTGTCTCCAAGGGCTGAGTAAGACTTTAAATGCTCTCATGTATCACCTTCTCCCAAAATAACATTGTCTTGATTCTAAGTAATATTGAAAACACTATGATTTTTAGATCTAATTTCATTGTTTTGCACTTTAAACAATTTTTCTATGTAAACATTTTCTTCTATCTTAAAGACTATGAACTCATTCTTAGAATTAAGTGTTGCCTACATGCTCAGTCACTTCAGTTGTATCTGACTTTTTCTGACCCTGCAGACTGTAGCCCACCAGGCTCTTCTGTCCGTGGGATTCTCTGGGCAAGAATGTTGAAGTGGGTTGCTATTTCCTCCTCCTGGGGATCTTCCTGACCCAAAGATTGAACCCTTCATCTCTTGTGTCTCCTGCATTATAGGCAGATTCTTTCCCACTGAGCTACCAGGAAAGCTCAAATGTCACCTAATTATACACAACTTTATTTTGAAAAATAAAAATCTCAAGAAGTTTAATGCCGTTAAGATCAAAGATAGAGGGCTGCCTATGTGAGCTCCTACATATTAAACCTGCTAATGCTTCAAATGTGGGGCAAGGATTTATCTTTGGGTGGTGCTCCTGGGGTGGATGAGGCAGCAATGCCCTGGATATGCGACAGGAGGTGGGTTCCTGTTCTGGTTCTGCTGCTGCACTGGACCAGGTCTGTCAATTGTCCAGGTTTGTGGGCAAGGGTTCAGTCTCTGCCCTTGCTCTGCTGCTGTGGCCAGTGGGACCCTTTGCACCCTTGGTGAGGATCATGGAATGTTTCTTCTAGCTAGGTCTCTGATTGGCCATCTCTTTCCTGGCCTTTTTACCAGAGAGAGCAAGGTTTTTGGTTTCTCTGTTTTTGTCTACACATTTTAGTGCCTCCAAGTTGTGGGCCTCTTTGTTGCCCAGCTGAGTATCTATGGTGATGGAAAGAAAACCCAGGAAACTCAGGGCTGTGAGGTCACCTTTCTCTTCACAGAGTTCTGAGTCCATTTATGATTATGGAAGTATTTCAGGACACAGAAGTACTAAGAGGTGAGGATCCAGGAAAAGTGAGTCCATGACATCTCACCCCATAGGGTTTTTAAATAAAGTTCAGTTTACAATACAGAGCCGAGTGATTCCAGGGACTCTGGGTGTCTTCCATCATGGCCATTTCTTCATTGCCCATATTTTATCAGTGATTTATTTCTAAAAAGTTAGTTCTTCTGAATCTTTGTTTATTAAAGTATTCCAAGCCTTTTAATCTAATTACAAAATATTTTGATAGCCTAATTTCATTCTTTTCTGCTACAGCTGTCCATATGTATAGTAATATTTATGCAAGATATATTTCATTATCCCATTTAAGCAAACATTGTGATAATTATGTGCTTCATAATTAAATGTCTTCTTAACTAAGCCTTGGCAGTTATAATAAATTCAGCTGAGTGATTGATTCTAGGATGGGTAAATATGTAGGAGAGGACCATTTGGCTTTGTTTATTAATATATTAGATAAGCTGCCTTTTGACATCCTAATAGAGACAGTATTTCTTTTTTGCTTTAAGAATGAGTCATTTAGCCTTCTACGGCATAAAAGAGTACATTGACTTTGAGCTGACCTAGGTAGCAAAAGATGAACATATTTGCTTTGTAAATTAGATCAAGTTTGAGGGCAAATTTTACTTACAGCACTAATGACTTTAATAATATTGAAGCCAATGAGGTTTGCCTTCAAGCTTTGCCAAATCTTTAAAGTCAACTTTTAACAATGAAGTTTTCTAACTATAGAACACCTTTGGATACAAATGTCAGCTGCACATAAACCACAGCTGCCAGAAGAGTTTGCCAAAAGAGTTTGACTCAGTCATTATACTTCCAGTGATTAATACATATTAGTTTTATTTATGTGCACACATATGCAAATGTGTATATGTAGACATATGTGTGTTAATATTTTTGATTTTATTCTTGTACTTTAGATTTCAATTTTCTATTTTGAGTATATTTTTATTTTTATAAATAGAAAAAAAGTATTATTTTACTGCATAAGACAGAGAATATTTGAGACTTGTGGAGATATATCAGTTGTGGAAACACAAAGTACAGAATCTTACTTAGTGGTATTTAAATATAATAATTTCTTTTTGGAAAGGGCAACTCTAATGTCATTCAGTTCAGTTCAGTCGCTCAGTCGTGTTCGATTCTTTGCGATCCCATGAATCGCAGCACACCAGGCCTCCCTGTCCATCACCAACTCCTGGAGTTCACTCAGACTCGTGTCCATCGAGTCAGTGATGTCATCCAGCCATCTCATTCCCTGTCGTCCCCTTCTCCTCCTGCCCCCAATACCTCCCAGCATCAGAGTCTTTTCCAATGAGTCAACTCTTCACATGAGGTGGCCAAAGTACTGGAGTTTCAGCTTTAGCATCATTCCTTCCAAAGAAATCCCAGGGCTGATCTCCTTCAGAATGGACTGGCTGGATCTCCTTGCAGTCCAAGGGACCCTCAAGAGTCTTCTCCAACACCACAGTTCAAAAGCATCAATTCTTCAGCACTCAGCTTTCTTCACAGTCCAACTCTCACATCCATACATGACCACAGGGAAAACCATAGCCTTGACTAGACAGACCTATGTTGGCAAAGTAATGTCTCTGCTTTTGAATATGCTGTCTAGGTTGGTCATAACTTTTCTTCCAAGGAGTAAGTGTCTTTTAATTTCATGGCTGCAGTCACCATCTGCAGTGATTTTGGAGCCCCCAAAAATAAAGTCTGACACTGTTTTCACTGTTTCCCCATCTATTTGCCATGAAGTGATGGGACCAGATGCCATGATCTTCGTTTTCTGAATGTTGAGCTTTAAGCCAATTTTTTCACTCTCCTCTTTCACTTTTATCAAGAGGCTTTTTAGTTCTTCTTTACTTTCTGCCATAAGGGTGGTGTCATCTGCATTAAGCACTTTAAAAAATCCCAGCAAAGCGAATTAAACACTATCTTCTCTTTAATCAGAATTCCTAGATAGTACCTTAGTAGATTTTTTTTAATGTGTACTAGGAGATTTGTACAAGGATTTGTCTATATTGGCACTCCTGCAAATACAAGTATCTGGACACTACCCAAATTACAGTAAATAGAAAAATAAGTAGATCATCTCTAAGACAGATTATTGAGCAGTGGCAAAAATGAATTCACTTCAACTTAATTCAGCCAGAGAATGATGAAAAGCAAAAAGAGCAAGTCATGGATTTTGTATAAATCCATTTCTACAATGTTTAATATATACACCACAAAATATATCATTTAAAATACCAATCTGTACAGTTAATAATATTCAGAAGTCAGAGAATCATAAACAAAAGATTTAATATAATGGTTAATGAAGAGAAAAAGAGAAGAACCTAGATCAAGGATCAGGGGAGTTTACAGAAGAGAATTCACATGTAAAGTAATTTACTCCCTTAAATTGATGTAAGTTCCTGTATTGCTAGCCTTGCACTTTACATATAAGTTTTAAGCAGTTTTTGTCTGCTTAATATTTATAAAATATTTATGTAAAAATCTTAAATAATTAAAACAATAGTATCTGTGAGCATAAGCTAATTGGGTAAGATGCAATAATGTTTATATATTTTTACAATCTTGACCCCAAAGCCTTAACTGTTGTTGTTATTTTCATTTTGATTTTCCACTGTTTAGAAGATAATTTTTGAGTAATTTTAAAAACTGTTTTGGTAGTGACTTTGGGATTCAAGTTCTATTATATGGTGGTACAACAATGCAAACATATTTGCCCTTGAAAATTTATCAATATATTTCTTTTAGGTTAACACATGGTCAAATTTCATATATTTTTCCATGAGACTATTATTTTGGAGGTACAAAATATATTTTATATACTTGTTAAATCAAATTTTATTATATTTCCAGATAATCTGCATTTGTACTTAATTTTGAAATCAATACTCAGTGAAATATTCTAAGACTTCTACATTTATGATTTTTTAGATTCTTTTCATTTCTAGCACTTTTAGTTATTTATATATTTTATTAAAACATGCATAAAATTCATGACTGTTACAGCATCCTCTTGTATGTTACCATTTGTCCTTTTTTTTATGTTTAATAATTTGATCTTAATTCTAAGGCAGCTGTCAGTTATAGACACCATTTATGCTTTTCCTGCTTATTTCTGTTTGTTCCTATTTATTTTTGCTGCTGCTTTTGCTGCTGCTAAGTTGCTTCAGTCGTGTCCGACACTGTGACCCTATGGACAGCAACCCACCAGGCTCTTCTGTCCACAGGATTCTCCAGGCAAAAATACTGGAGCAGGTTGCCATTTCCTTTTCCAGTGCATGCATGCATGCTAAGTCGTTTCTGTTGTGTCCGACTCTGTGACCCCAGGGACAGCAGCCCACCAGGCTCCTCTGTCCACAGGATTCTCCAGGTAAGAATACTGGAGTGGGTTGCCATTTCCTTCTCCTATTTATTTTTACCATTTATAAATCAGTTTCAGTTCAGTTCAGTCCCTCAGTAGTGTCCGATTCATTGCGACCCTATGGACTGCAGCATACCAGGCCTTCCTGTCCATCGCCAACTCCTGGAGTTTCCTCAAACTCAAGTCCATTGAGTCGATTATGCCATCCAACCATCTCATCGTCTGTCATCCCCTTCTCCTCCTGCCTTAAATACTTCCCAGCAGCAGGGTCTTTTCAAATGTGTCAGTTTTTCGAATCAGGTGGCCAAAGTATTGAACTTTCAGCTTCAGCATCTGTCCTTCCAATGAACACTCAGGACTGATTTCCTTTAGGATGGACTGGTTGGATCTGTTTGCAGTCCAAGGGGCTCTCAAGAGTCTTCTCCAACACCACAGTTCAAAAGCATCAGTTCTTTGGCATTAAGCTTTCTTTATACTCCAACTCCAATGACTATTGGAAAAACCATAGCTTTGACTAGACGGACCTTTATTGGCAAAGTACTGTCTCTGCTTTTGAATATGCTGTCTAGGTTGGTCATAACTTTTCTTCCAAGGAGCAACTGTCTTTTAATTTCATGGCTTCAGTCACCATCTGCAGTGATTTTGGAGCCCCCCAAAATAAAGTCTGTCACTGTTTCTACTGTGTCCCCATCTATTAGCCATGAAGTGATGGGATGAGATGCCATTATCTTAGTTTTCTGAATGTTGAGTTTTAAGTAAACTCTTTCACTCTCCTCTTTCACTTTTATCAAGAGGCTCTTTAGTTCTTCTTTACTTTCTGCCATAAGGGTGGTGTCATCTACATATCTGGGGTTATTGATATTTCTCCTGGAAATCTTGATTTCAGCTTGTGCTTCATCCAGCTCAGCGTTTCTCATGATATAATCTGCATATAAGTAAAATAAGCATGGTGACAATATACAGCCTTGATGTACTCCTTTCCCAATTTGGAACCAGTCTGTTTTTCCCATGTCCAGTTCTAACTGTTGCTTCTTGACCTGCATACAGATTTTTCAGAAGGCAGGTCAGGTGGTCTGGTATTCCCATCTCTTGAAGAATTTTCCAAAGTTTGTTGTGATCCACACAGTCAAAGGCTTTGGCATAGTCAATAAAGCAGAAGTAGATGTTTTTCTTGAACTCTCTTGCTTTTTTGATGATCCAGTGGATGTTGGCAATTTGATCTCTGGTTCCTTTGCCTTTGGTTCCTCTGGTTGATCTTCCTCTGTTCAAATCCAGCTTGAACATCTGGAAGTTCATGGATCACGTACTGTTGAAGTCTGACTTGGATAATTTCAAGCATTACTTTACTAGCGTGTGGGATGAATGCAATTGTGCGGTAGTTTGAGCACTCTTTGGCATTGCCTTTCTTTGGAATTGGAATGAAAACTGACCTTTTCCAGTCCTGTGTCCACTGCTGAGTTTTCCAGATTTGCTAGTATATTGAGTGCAGCCCTTTCACAGCATCATCTTTTAGGATTTGAAATAGCTCAACCGGAATTCCATCACCTCCACTAGCTTTGTTGGCAGAGATACTTCGTAAGGCCTATTTGACTTTGCATTCCAGGATATCTGGCTCTAGGTTGTTGATCATACTATTGTCATTATCTGGGTCTTGAAGATCTTGTTTGTGTAGTCTTCTGTGTATTCTTGCCACCTCTTGTTAATATCTTCTGCTTCTGTTAGGTCTATACCATTTCTGTCCTTTATTGAGCCCATCTGTGCATGAAATGTCCCCTTGGTATCTCTAATTTTCTTGAAGAGATCTCCAGACTTTCCCATTCTATTGTTTTCCTCTATTTCTTTGCACTGATCTCTGAGGAAAGCTTTGTTATCTCTCCTTGCTATTCTTTGGGACTCTGCATTCAAATAGGTATATCTTTCCTTTTTTCTTCTGCCTTTCACTTCTCTTCTATTCACAGCTGTTTGTAAGGCCTCCTCACACAACCATTTTGCCTTTCTTGGGGATGGTCTTGATCCCCAAAATAATAAATCAGTTTATTTTAGTTTAGTCTTAAATTGATATTTTTATTTGAAGAGTGAATCATAAATTGGATTCTATGCTGTTTCAATTTGTTATGTTCATTAAATCTATCAAAATATTCTTAAGTTTATAGCATGTAAATTTCAACTTTTTATAATGTCCATTGTAAGTTTTCTATTTTACCTTTCCTCTCTACTCTTTTTGTCAAATCATTTGGGACTTGAATTGTACATATCCAGAAATATTAAGTTGACTGAGGAAAATCCAGTACACTGCATGATTTGTATTTGAGTATCCACTTCATTTGCTGGACACTATGTGCATTCTGGAAAATTTAAAATATTAGTCTTGCCTCAATTACCTGGACATAAACATGTAAGTATTATTTCAATTATGATGCCTTTGAAACAAAGTTTAATTATATACTACATATCAATACTGGATTCATGACTCAACCATTAGTGGCTATTTCTTTGACCACAATAGCTAGAGTTATTTATTTTTCAACTTAGTTTTCTTGAAGACAGCTCTTATACTTTGGAAGTCTTCAGAGGAGCATGCTTTTTCTCCACCAAATTTCCCTGTCTTCTTGAGTCTTTCTCAGTTATCCTCTAACTGTATGTAGTTATTTTAATAAAGGCAACAAGCCTTTTAATTTTCTCTAATTGCTTACCCCATCCTGTTCATATGCCTATATTTATGCTTTAGGCTTCCTTTAAATTTGCTTGTTTGAATCCATAATCTACAAATATAAGGGCTACATCATTCCTTTCCTTGGTAGTTTACCAAGCTGTGTTTGGATTGATAGTGATTTAAATGGACTAAGTAAACCTAGTTTATTGCAGTCAGATTTCTCTCTCTCTCATCTCTGTCTCTATGTCTACCTCTGTCTCTGTCTTCTCTTTTCTCTCTTGCATTCTTTCCAGACTCAATTCCCATTCAGACCATGACCCATATGAATTAGCATTAGATGCTGAAGGAAACATCAAATACGGCTTATTGACATTCATTCCATAGTGAATCTAAACACTTCAGGAAGGCAAACCTTTGTCTTCGGTTGAGATTCTAGCTGTATAAGTCATTGAGAAAGAGAAAGATCCAGAACTTTTATGGTGTAGCTCTCTTCATAGAAAGGAGAAATGGCTGCCAACTCAGCTGGAGAGTGTTCATAAAGCAAATTGAACATTTTCCTCTTCTAATTTTATACTTCACTTCTATAATCTATAAAAAGGGACCTTCTGTAGCAAGTTAAGTAGAGCTATTATGGACACAGTGTGGCCTGGCATGCTGCAGTCCATTGGGTCACGAGGAGTCAGAAGGGACTTGGTGGCTGAACAACATCGACAACTATTATGGTCACTTACATGTTTAGTGTCATTTTTTAATTGAAACTCTAAGGTAGAAAATAGTTGACTTTTTGTTAAAAGGTACAATATCTTAAAATGTAAGGAAATAAATATAGTTAAATATAGATAACTCCTTACATTACAAAATGATGAATTAATGTGTGCTTTTCCTCTTGACCTATGCAACCTCTGTAGTGACATTAAACTCTGGCAAAATTAATTGTCCCACTTGATGTTTACAACTTATATATTGAGTACAAAATATCCACAGCATATTGACAAGCTTGTCACTTGCATCTCTGCTGAACTGTGTATAAAGCCTTTAACTAATCCTTCTGAGCTCTGAAGAACAAACTGCAAAAAAACAGTCAATATTTTGTCATTTCAATATTAGTACATTTGCCCACAAAATCCTACACAGATGGAGATAAAAGCTCTACTACATGTAAAGAGGGCATTTTTTTCCCTTTGCCACAAAATATTGATGAAGTGCTTTATTGAGGTGGAGATCTCATTAATTATTTGATTTACAGAAAAAGAAGGCAGAGGGAAATGAGTGCCCTGGCTAATACCATGATGTACCATCTTGAGACTTAAGATCTTTTTAATGTATTCATCAGGGGTACATCTGAAAGAGGAAAGAGTGAGCTGAATGGGTCCATTAATTTAATTGAAGCAAGCTCAGACAAGAGATAAAACATCCCAGCCGGCTTCCTTTCATACAGCATGAGTGCTGTAGTAAACAGGCAGAGATCCAAACACACCAAAAAGAAATAAAGGTACGTGGAGACTCTAGAGACTTCAAGGCCACATAATATCAACAGATGCAGAGGTGAATACACCCGGAAGAGGCTCTCTTTTCATACACCACCATGTCAGTGTTCGGCAGGCACTGTCTAGGCTTTATTGTGAAACTCTGAACGACTCTGAGGTTACATGTAAGTAATTTAGACTTCCTAAGGCAAAGTTGCATTTGTTTTTTTGTCCCCAAACTTCTGAGAAGTAGACTTCATCTTCTGCTCTTGAAAAGATGGAAGCGGGGAAATGGATTTCCACTGATCTCAGAAGCAGCTTTAAACGATGTTGCTCTCTTTCAGCTATATGTTTTGGAAATGTAGCAGTCAGAAAATTCTTTTAGTCCTGAAGAGGTTGGGGCCTCTCAGTGCACTCAGCATTTGTTTTTCAGTGGTCAGCATGATTGTGCACCGCACGTTAATTCAGTCCCTGGCTCACTCGAGAACACAAAACACTTGAGGAGAGTCTCCCAGTGAACACAAAGCCTGTCTATTGCAAATTATTTCATCTGATAAAAAACAATTTAGTGTGTTTAATCAAAATTTTATTACATTCAGATATCCATACAAGTCTTTAATATCATCACTTAGAGCAAACCATGACATATGCATTAAAAATCATTATTGACTATCAGACTAAATATATAGTTTTCATAAAAGTGTTAGAAAAAGTGCTGCCAACTAGTTTTCAATGTGTGAAAATAAATGACCAATTTTTAAGAGAGAGAGTGTCTTTTAGTCAAATTAGAATCTACCTAATAATATAATTTTAATGACAATAGTAAGCATGATGAATGAAAATGTTTTGGTGTGTTGCATGCAAATTTAAAATAGTGACAAAGCATTGGCATATTCATCAAACAACTAAGGGATATTTTAAGATCTATAAATCATAATTAAATTTTGGATACCAATTTTACAACTCAGTAAAAACACTAGAAATCCTGAAAAAACAAGTAGTTTTAGGAAAATGGGATGCACTATAGTGATAAAAGTTATTGATTTTTCATATTTTTTACAGTGTCTATGAGGCATTTTAGTTTTTGTTTTTTAATTTTCTTTATTTCTTTATTCTCCAAATGTGGATATTATATTTTCCCTAAACTTTCTTGTTTAGAAATTTATTTAATTATAATTGATTTTTTCTCAAATAAATGTTTATTTGGAGCATTAGTACATAAAATAGTTGAAAATAATATTTTTATGGGATTATATAAATGTATTTGTTAAGTTTGGTAATGTTACAAAGCACTTCTAATGAGTTAAATATATATTTTATATTTGGGTATATAAGTAACTTCTCAAATGAGAACCAAAGTAAGAAGCAGCCAATACCATGTTATTTTAGACCTAGAAGGGGTTTAGCAGAATACTGTCCCAGATCATGGGAGGAACAATACCTGTGCAATGCTGCCCAGAGCAAGTGTACCCCACCTCTCATCTTCCAAATGACACTTCTCAGAACCAATCAGCTTCCTTCTCCAGAGACATAACCACTGAACAATTCTTGGTAGATTTTATGCTAACAGTTATTTTATTCAAATTGGCAGTTCCACTTAAATATTAGATTTTCTTCTACCCAGACTTGAGTCACTAGAAATTGAAAAAGAGAGAACACCTGTGCATCCATATAAAAGTTAGCATATATTTAACATTCATTCAATATTGCATTTGAGAGTGAAATAAGGAAATATGTACTATAAGTAGCATAGCTTTTGTTACTCATAAAACTAAGGTATTCAACTTGATTTTATGAAATGTAAGAGTAAATTAGTAGCTTAGTATTGAGTCACTAGTACAGATTGTATACTAGATGAGGCAATAGATGAAATATCTTAGTAAATCTTTTCTCTGTTCATAATTCTTTAAAAAAGTATTTTTGTATATAGCTACTTTCTAGAGAAAATTATATTTAAAAATAAATTTACATAGATTTCTTATTGATAGCTTATAAACATTATTGTGATAAATATGTATTAATAAAAATATGACTACTATAAGATTGAATCAAGACTATGAGTTATTTTCATTATTTGCACAGTTAATCCAGTCTGCTATAAAACAATGTGACTAGAGCACAGCAATAAACATTGGTTGAATAAATGTCCAAAACATAATTTCCTTTGGACATACTCTCCAGCTCTTTGGCAAATTCCTCCTAAATCATCAATGTCATCATCATAATATATATTAATAGTATATATAGAAGAAAGTAGTCATTTATATATTGCCTAAATATTGTTTTATTGTTAGATATTTTGCCAACAAACAATACAATGGTTAAGAGAATAGGTCTTATAATCAGTCTGTCTGGGTGAAAACTTGACCAAATTATTTAATTTTTGTGTATCTTAGTTATCTCATTTATAAAATAGTAATTATATTATATCATATAGGATTCTTGTAAGGATTAAATGAGGTGAGGAATGCAAAATTCCATGGCTCTTTTTTATGGAACACACACATATACACACATACAATACACTCACACACACACTGGTTCCTTGGGTTTCCATGACACACTAAAATGCTGATTTTAAAATTATTTTGTTATGAAAACTCTATAGTGATATATTATTAACTATTTTTGTTTAGATATTTTTATTCCATACCAAGAAATGAGTGTATTTGCTTCCACAATATTTAATCTATACTTTGGAAGAAATAATTATACTTTTCCAAATTATACTTAATTTGGAAAAGACAAATCACAAAAGATATTTTGTCATTATACACATTTATTATTATTATTATTATTATTACTATTGAAACCTCTGGCCAAGTCTATCATTACTTTTATAAGACTGTGTGTACATAGAACTAAAAAAGCAGAGCAGTAGAGCAGTTAGGTGCATACACTTTGAAGAAAGCCACCACTTATTCACTATAGAATAGGTGAAATTTAAAGTGTCTCTTATCAAAATAATAATTCACGTAGTCAATTGGATTTATTCTTCTGGAGCTTAGGAGAAAACTCTGAGCAGGAGATACAAATTTGGGAGTGCTTTGCAAATGGATGACATTTAGAATGAAAAGCTTGGACAAGGTCACCAAGGGAGTAATTATAGAACTGAGTGCTGAGACTTTGTTTACTCCAACATTTAAAGGTTGGAAAGAATAAGAGGAATGAAGGGAAGAAGACTGAGAAATAAATTGTAGGAGAAGAAAACAAACAGAAGAAGGTATATGAAAGAAAAGATATCAGCCCATCTAAATATTATTATTAATAGTAGGGACAGAAGAAGAATGGCTAGTGACTGTTAGATTTAACATAGGAACATTATCGGTCACTTTGACAAAAGATATTTCGGTAGAATTTTACTGGTGAAAAATTGATTTGATTGAGTTTAAGAGTGAGTGTGTGAGGGATAAATTAGGAGTTTGGGATTAACATATACATGCTACTATATGTAAAATAGAGCTTCCCAGGTGGTGCTAGTAGTAAAGAATCCTCCTACCATTGCAAGAGACTTAAGATACATGGGTTCAACTCCTGGGTCAGGAAGATCCCTTGGAGGAGGAAATGGCAACTCACTCCAGTATTCTTACCTGGAGAATCCCATGGACAGTGGAGCCTGGTGGGTTACAGTCCATAGGGTCACAAAGAGTCAAAGATGACTGAAGTGACTTCACATATACAAAACAGATAACAACAAGGACACACTGTATTTCACAGACACTGTATTTAATATCTTGTGATAACATGCAGTGGAAAAGAATCTGAAAAAGAATGCATATATTCTTTCAATATATATCAATTAATAAAGTTTTAAAATTTTGAAATATAAAATCTTACACTGGCAGCTGTGCCATATCCAATTAAATGACCATAAAAAATGAGAAATAAACAGCATGCATGTACAAAAAAAGAGTGATAATGTGAATAGATAAATATTTTAAGGCAATAGAATGCTCTTTAACAAAGCAAAACAACAAAAACAAACACAATAAATAAAATACCCAAGAGTAAAACTTTTAATTATTGCAGTTGAAATAGGGCTATCCTCTCAGCACTGGTACCTGATATCATTTTTTAGTTTTAGCAAAGCAGTAAGAAAAGAAAGTGAAATAATTAACAAAGAAGATATAAATTTCTTTTTCTCATGATATGACTAAATCCCTGGAGACCCAAGATGTTTCTGTGGTCTAACAATTAGCACTCAAAAATATAAATAGAAAACTTATTTAGAGTAAGTTAAAAATTAATAAAGCAAATAGAAATAATTTTATTTAAAAAATGACAGCATCTCCAATAAAGAAAACATTTGAAAGACTAAAATGTAACTAAAAAATGGAAAGAGAGACCATAATCTTAGAAAGGAAACATCATAAAGATGACAATTCTCCAAAAGATTTTAGAATAACATTTTTAATCAAGTATATTTTTTCAAGTTCCTAATAAGAATAATTTTTAATGATTTTCAATGAAGAGAAACCACAGCTATTGGGTCTTTACTTTAGCAAGTAATACTATAAAGCTTCTATATAATGATTTTGTTTGATATTGCCATTGATTATAGGAATAGAGAGAGAATATAGCAACAGATCCCATTGTAAGTAAGGATGTACATGATAGTGAAATAAAACAAGAATATTTACTATTCTCCTTTAAAATCTGAGGATAAAGGAGATATTCAAAATGAAGTCTGGAAGCTGTGTAGAATATGTAATGTATATAATTTTGTATGATAAATGACAGCATTAACAGATCTCATAGATAATAGATTTGGAGGGAACGTACCTGCAACATAATGAGAATTTCAGTGATAACCAAAAATCTTTTACAAATTAGAGAAAATACAGAATACAGAGGGAATAAAGAAGAATTTTACAAAAGAGGAAATACAAATAGCCAACAAACATTTGAAAAGCTATTCAAATGCAAAGCCAGTCAGGGAAACACAAATTAAAGAAAGAATGAGGTATTAACTTATAGACAGTTTAGGAGAAAGTGAAGTGTTATTGGTACAGATGTGAGGAAGTCAGCATTATCATAAATTGATACAAATGTGGGTTGTTAAGAGAATTCTTTAAAATCCCAATTTAAAAATATCTATTGCAGTTAACCATGTAATGATGTAAATAATTTGACCTGTCAATCATACTTCTGGGAATCTATATCTCAGAAATAAAAAATTATTAGCACTCAATCACAAAAGGCATCTATGGTAACATTTTTTTGTGGGAGCACAAGTGGAACACATGAACCCAAATATACACATCAAAAACAAAAATTAAAAAATTTAGGAAATATCCACAACATTCATACTATGGAATAAAAGGCTGCCATTAAAAAGAATGAATTGCAAATGTCAGTTAATTTGGAAATTTTTCACCGGATATTGCAGAGTGAGGAAAAAGTCACAAAATGTGTATGTGATAAGGCCCCATTTTGTAAAACAAACTGACAGAAATATTATTGGTATGTGTCATAAATAAATTTAGAGAACAATTATGAAGGTTATTAAAACAGGATTACAGATAGAGCAGTGAAGCAAAGGAAGGCTGTGTTTTTATTGTTGTTTTAGCTGAAAAGAATTAAAAATTCAGAACTGCAGCAATGTTTAATATGATCATATTAATTCAGCTTTGTAATAATTTTTAGTAAATGTAAAGGCAAGAATTTTTTAATAAAATGAAATAAAAACTCTGTACCTGATTAACTGATGCAGTTTGAACTATATTTTACCTCTAACCCTTTAAGAATTTTATGAGACAACTATTGTTTTCCTTATAAATCTGCTTGATCATGAAGATAAAAAAGTTATATTAACCTGGTTTTATGAAATTATCTTGAATTGTCTGATTGAAAATATTATACTTTTTAACCATTTGTGTAATGCAACATTGGGATTCCTTTGGCTCTGATTTCTTTGGCAGTTTTTAGCACAATAATTCTCAGAAACCTGGATTATTCATAGGCTAAACATTTTTAGCCAAAATATAGATGCTATTATTAATAAATTAGTGCCCTGTTAGGCTGCTATTACAAACACATGGGAATGAATAATTAAATTATAATGTTATAAATATTTTTTCTTTTGCTCTCTTTAGAGTATCTCCAAAACTTGGGACAATTGACTCGTTTTAAAACTGTATATGAGACGACCTGGTTTCTAATTTCCTTTCTACTACCAACCAGCTATGAACCTGGATTCTAGGTCTCCTTCTACCACTAACTAGTTAATTGTGTCAATTAATTTTTCACCTTTATTGAGCAGGATTACTAATATTTAAGCTACATAAGTTCACAGGGATTTTTTTAGAGTGTGGCATCTTTGAAAAGAAAAAGAAATATGGTATAATTCTTATAAAAACTGTTATAATAATTAGTCATAAAAATAAAAGTAGAAAATGTATTTTAACAGCAAAAAGCATGTTCAAGTAGACAATATTATACTAGCAAAAGTGATTTTTATATATTTTATTTTTATAGAAAAATGTATGATCTACAGTATTTTATAATTTATTTTATATAAAGCACAATTTCTCTGAGATATTAGTTAGATATTTATGGTAGAGAAAAAATGGCTTGTAACTAAATATATTTATACTAACTCCTGAGTATATTCATATTGAATAGACATCATTTTTGTAGTAAATCTCTGAATTATTAGTATACTTTCTGTAATTTTCTCAGAGGAGGCTAGAGGATGTACTTCACAAACTTATTTCATTACCAAAATTTTATCCTCCAGATTTCCCAGGTTAAGCACTCTTTAAAATGACATATGAGGAAATGTTGAGCAAGATGTCACATTTTCAAAGTAAAATGTAAAGTAAATAGAAACAAGCAAACAACAAAAATACTTTTTAAACACTGAAATACAATCCCAAGCTGTTTCCTTATTTAAGAATAATTATTTCTGCAAAGTTACACATTTTAAATAATATCAGTTCCTCTACCAAAAACATCACTTAGTTTTTTAACTTCTATGCAAAGATAAAGGCTAAAAAATAAATAGGAGTAGTTTAACATATTTTTATAAATCACTTCCGTGAGAGAAAATCTTTCACAAATCAACCTAGATATTTAAAATTCATTAGTAACTTTACACGTTGTTTTTGTTATCCAGAAATATTTAACTTAACAGACCTCATAATTTATACCTCATATGTATTATAATCCAAGGTTCCACATAAAGTTTTAATAATGAAGAACCTGAATATTATAAAGATAATCTAACATTTTGACAATAGAATAAAATATTGTTAATTTTTAATTAAAAAGAATATTGCTGAGTGCTAAATTATTTACTTAAGGAAATAAAGATAACATAGTCATACTTTAAGTAGGTTAGGAGAAAATAGGAGCAGTACATGTGAGAAATTTAAATTTATTTTCTACACTTAGAAGTATTATATGTAATGGATATTATTTGGAATGGAATGGCTTAGGGGAAAAGATAAACCACCTGGGACCACAACTTTTCCTTACAATAACTGCTTTAAAATCATTTTAGGAAAAAAATTATGGATTAATTCAAAGTATTTCTTCTTTATTTTGAAAAGTGTCTTTCAAAGATAGTGGGGTGAAACAAGGATCATAATATTGAAATATAAAAAGCAACTGCATGCATGCTAGTAAATTTACCTCTTGGAGATGTGATCATCCTCTCATTTAGCATTTTTGTTTCTGCTCTTATGTCTTCAGTTGTTTCACTATATTTTTATATCATGTACTGTTTATTCTAAAGGCACTATGGGTACTGAGAAAGTCACGAATAGCTGTAATAAGAAAATTAATAATATAGAATATATTTTTATATAGGATAAGCCATGAGAAGGAATCAATGTATCAATCAATCAGATCAGAAATCAAAGGCATCAGAATCATGAAAGCTTCATTTTGAAAAGAGGAGAAATAAACCAGTTTGTGGTACTTGAGTTATCTCATGTAGCATCAGTGTTGAGAGGTCCAAGGCTGGAGATAGCTGCTTGGAGGAGGATGTTGAAGCTTACCTTTCTAATATAATCTATATTTAAGGCCCTGATAGCTCATTTGGTAAGAATCTACCTACGATGCAATGAGGGAGACCTGGGTTCGATCCCTGGAGACCTGGGTTTGATCCCTGGGTCAGGAAGATCCCCTGGAGAAGGGAAAGGCTACCCACTCCAGTATTCTGGTGAGAATTCCATGGACTATACTGTCCATGGGGTTGCAAAGAGTCGGACACGACTGAGCGACTTTCACATACTTAAGGCATGGGGTTAGGCCCTTTTGTTAACCAGGTGTTGATGGAAAATCTTAACATATCCTTGGTGCATTCTAAAAAGAAAAAAATGTTACATTGTTAAACATAAACCCTAGCGGAACTGTATTCGCAGTAGCATTATATGGAATATATGACAGTGAAAGTCACTCAGTCATGTCTGAATCTTTGCGACCCCATGGCCATGGAATTCTCCAGGCCAGAATACTGGAGTGTATAGCCTTTCCCTTCTCCAGGGTTTCTTCACATCCCAGGGATCAAACCCAGATCTCCAGGGATCGAGCCCGGGTCTCCCTCATTGCAGACAGATTCTTTACCAGCTGAGCCACAAGAGAAGCCCAAGAATACTGGAGTGGGTAGCATATCCCTTCTCCAGTGAATCGTCCCAACTCAGGAACCGAACCAGGGTCTCCTGCATTGCAGGCAGATTCTTTATCAACTGAGCTATCAGGGAAGCCCTACAATGGCATCACTAATGAACATTTTCATTTTCAGTATTGTAATATACCGAAAGTAGATGTCAAGGCATTGATATAAAGGCATATTACTATTAAATGAGCATATCATGTAGTTCATTATAGTCTTTTAAAAGTGAAATTAAGCTAATTTTCCAGCCTTTTTATTTTCTAATGAACATTTTCATTTCCAGTGTAGTAAGTATATTGAAAGTGGATGCCAAGGCATTTATATAAAAGTGTGTTACTATTAAATGAACATATCATGTGGTTCATTATAGTCTTTTAAAAGTGAAATTAAACTAGTTTTCCAGCCCTATTATCTTCTAACAAACTACTGATTTGGAGATAGCATAGCTGAAGATGGTAGAGACAGAATCTGATCATTAGAAGAGGGCCTTATAATGACACAGATGCTCAGAGACTGAGAATGGCCAGTTATGGGAGTTGACAAAGACATGGAAAGGGATATCATAGGACACATTAATGGGAGAATTTTTCATGAAATAGTATTTAGTTTTCTATTTTTACTTTGTGTGTTAGGATGTATTTAAAGTTTTTGTGTACTACTTTAGAATATATAGCCTGCAGTTATGGTCCCGAATTTATCTTTCTGATTTCATAAATAAACAAACTCCATGTGTATGGCTCAGTGTTAGTAGCTTAGTAGTATTCAACTCTTTGTGACCCCATGGATAGTAACCCACCAGGCTCCACTGTGCGTGGAATTTTCAAAGCAGGAATACTGGAGTGGGTCGCCGTTTTCTTCTCCAGGGGATCGTCCAAATCCAGGGATCAAACCTGGTTCTCTTTCATTGCAGGCAGATTCTTTACCATCTGAGCCACCAGCATGGTCTATCAAAATGTTGGATTGTAGAACATTTTTTTTATTTTGGGGTGATTTTGAGGCATTTTCTTTGCATTATAATATCTTACTGGGAGGGGTAATTTTTGATGGAAGTAGGGCAAGTTTTTGGTGTTTGTCTAAGATCCCTTTCTTATATAAGAAAGTAGCAGTAGTGTTAGTCACTTAGTCATGTTCGACTCTTTGCTACCCCAAGGACTGTAGCCTGCCAGGTTCCTCTGTGCATTGGATTCTGCAGGCAAGAATACTGGAGTGGGTTGCCATTTCCTTCTCCAGGGGATCTTCCCGACCCAGGGATCAAACCCGGGTCTCCCACATTGTAGGCAGACACTTTTACTGTCTGAGCCACCAGGGAAGACAGCATGCTTAACTGATACTAAATAACTAAAATTAAAACTATGTAAGCATAATCTATCATGAACTATTCTGCCCTTGGATAAAAATGTCATGTTCTGTTGGAAGACTCTACAGATGGACATCACCAGATGGTCAACACTGAAATCAGATAGATTATATTCTTTGCAACCAAAGATGGAGAAGCTCTATACAGTCAGAAAAACAAGAGCGGGAGCTGACTGTGGCTCAGATCATGAACTCCTTATTGACAAATTCAGACTTAAATTGAAGAAAGTAGGGAAAACCACTAGACCATTCAGGTATGACCTAAATCAAATCCCTTATGATTATACAGTGGAAGTGAGAAATAAATTTAAGGGACTAGATCTGATAGACAGAGTGCCTGATGAACTGTAGACAGAGGTTTGTGACATTGTACAGGAGACAGGGATCAAGACCATGCCCATGGAAAAGAAATGCACAGGAGCAAAATGACTGTCTGACGAGGCTTTACAAATAGCTGTGAAAAGAAGAGAAGTGAAAGCAAAGGAGAAAAGGAAAGATATAAGCATCTGAAACAGAGTTCCAAAGAATAGCAAGGAGAGATAAGAAAGCCTTCCTCAGCGATCAATGCAAAGAAATACAGAAACAACAGAATGGGAAAGACTAGAGATCTCTTCAAGAAAATTAGAGATACCAAGGGAATATTTCATGCAAAGATGGGCTCAGTAAAGGACAGAAATGGCATGGAGCTAACAAAAGCAGAAGATATTAAGAAGAGATGGCAAGCATACACAGAAGAACTGTACAAAAAAGATCTTCACGATCAAGATAATCAAGATGGTGTGATCACTCACCTAGAGTCAGACATCCTGGGATGTGAAGTCAAGTGGGCCTTAGAAAACATCACTATGAACAAAGCTAGTGGAGGTGATGGAATTCCAGTTGAGCTGTTTCAAATCCTGAAAGATGATGCTGTGAAAGTGCTGCACTCAATATGCCAGCAAATTTAAAAAACTCAGCAGTAGCCACAGAACTGGAAAAGGTTCATTTTCATTCCAATCCCAAAGAAAGGCAATGCCAAAGAATGCTCAAACTACCGCAAAATTGCACTCATCTCACACGCTAGTGAAATAATGCTCAAAATTCTCCAAGCGAAGCTTCAGCAATACATGAACCATGAAATTCCAGATGTTCAAGCTGGTTTTATAAAAGGCAGAGGAACCAGAGGTCAAGTTGCCAACATTCGCTGGATCATCGAAAAAGCAAGAGAGTTCCGGAAAAACATCTATTTTTACTTTATTGACTATGCCAAAGCCTTTGACTGTGTGGATAACAATAAATTGTGGAAAATTCTGAAAGAGATGGGAATACCTGGCCTGCCTCTTGAGAAATCTGTATGCAGGTCAGGAAGCAACAGTTAGAACTTGACATGGAACAACAGACTGGTTCCAAATAGGAAAAGGAGTACGTCAAGGCTGTATATTGTCACCCTGCTTATTTAACTTATATGCAGAGTACATCATGAGAAATGTTGGGCTAGAAGAAGCACAAGCTGGAATCAAGATTCCCAGGAGAAATATCAATAACCTCAGATATGCAGATGACACCACCCTTATGGCAGTAATTGAAGAAGAACTAAAGGGCCCCTTGATGAAAGTGAAAGAGGAGAGTATAAAAGTTGGCTTAGTGCTCAGCATTCAGAAAATGAAGATCATGGCATCTGGTCCCATCACTTCATGGGAAATAGATGGGGAAACAGTGGAAACAGTGTGAGACTTTGTTTTTTTGGGCTCCAAAATCACTGCTGATGGTGATTCCAGCCATGAAATTAAAAGTTGTTTACTCCTTGGAAGGAAAGTTATGACCAGTTAGACAGCATATTTAAAAGCAGAGATATTACTTTGTCAACAAAGGTCCGTCTAGTCAAGGCTATCATTTTTCCAGTGGTCATGTATGGATGTGAGAGTTGGACTGTGAAGAAAGCTGAGTGCCGAAGAATTGATGCTTTCGAACTGTGGTGTTGGAGAAGACTCTTGAGGGTCCCTTGGACTGCAAGGAGATCCAACCAGTCCATCCTAAAGGAGACCAGTCCTGGGTGTTCATTGGAAGGACTGATGCTGAGGCTGAAACTCCAGTACTTTGGCCACCTCATGTGAAGAGTTGACTCATTAGGAAAGACCCTGATGCTGGGAGGGATTGGGGGCAGGAGGAGAAGGGGATGACAGAGGATGAGATGGCAGGATGGCATCAGCGACTCAATGGGCATGAGTTTGAGTGAACTCCGGGGGTTGGTGATGGACAGGGAGGCCTGGCGTGCTGCGATTCATGGGGTCGCAAAGAGTTGGACATGACTGAGCGACTGAACTGAACTGATGACATTTTTATCTTATGTAAAATATAAATTGTTAAAAATCTACAAAGACAGTTTGATAGTGTTTATTTGTTAAAAGACTACCAAAGATAAGCAACAACTAGAACAAAAATTTGTGATAGTTAAGGATGACTATTCAAATTATTATAGAGAGCCATCAGAAAAAAATTCAGATGATAAGGACAAATATAGGCCATACATACGGAGTGATTTTCTTACTTATAAAGTTACATTTAAAAAATATATTAAAAACTTTTTCTTATAAGACATCTCTGGCTCAATTTAATTTATATCTAGGAAAATTTATATATTCTCTCTTTTAGTCATTTTTTGGCTCCACATATGCCCAAGAAGGGTTGAGTCTAATTATGTTGTCTGGTTTCAATGCACCTTAAACACAATTACATTGATTATATTATCTGTCTATATCTACTTATACCTTGGACAAATACACATCATAAAAGAAACTTATCCAACATAAATAAACTACTACTGTAGAGTTTGTGCATATGTGCTTAGTCACTTCAGTTTTGTCCCACCCTCTGTGACCCTATAGACTGTGGCCTGCCAGGATCTTCTGTCCATAGTATTCTCCAGGCAAGAATACTGAAGTGGGTTGTCATTTCCTTCCCCAACAATAGAGCTTATTTACATATAACAGCACCAGAAATATTATGCATAACTTGTTAAATTAATTGCATCACATGCCTGGAGAATCCCAGGGACGGGGGAGCCTGGTGGGCTGCCGTCTATGGGGTCGCACAGAGTTGGACACAACTGAAGCGACTTAGCAGCAGCAGCAGCAGCGGATTAAAGGTATTTATAGAGGAAGTCCCAAAGTATTTTAAAGTGTTTGTTACAGGTATTCACAATAAAATACTTTTTTAGAAGACAAAATAATGGAAAAGAAAACAGAATAGGAACTTAATAGAATAGAAGGAAAATTGTGATACAGAAAAGAAAGTATATTGAAGAAAAGTAGCCAGTAAACATGTACAATCATGAGATCATAAAGTACTAATTGAGCTACATTATTCTCTAATGAATAGCATATATATCATGTTGAGTTTAACTATTAGGGAAAAATTACAAATGGTTGAATAATTTTAGAGTAATTCTTTCATATGTCCAAAATACTCTTGGCTACCAAAGAGAAACACACACACACAAACACACATTTGACTAAGACAATATTTTAAAAGCAGTTTATGTAAAGAAAATAACTTCTGTACATCTCATGTATGTCATCATGAGCATTTGTTTTATAAACGCTTTATAGAGGAAATGAAGATTCCAGTTATGCACTTAATTGTTCAATCAGCTTTTAAAATGTGTCCAATTATTTATTATGGAAGCTAAATTAAATTACAAATAAAAATATTCTCCCTATTGATGACTTCCTTATATACAGTCATCAATCTGAAATTAGGAAAGATCATGGTTTTGAATGTATTACATATATTTATATATTTTGTCTTCTGAAATCTAAGTGTGCTGTACATAATTTAGACATCTTCAATCCTCTTTGATTTCTCAAAGTAATATTATCATGCTATGTACACTGTGAGATATCCAAGAAATCCATGATAAATTAGAAGAAGAAAGAAAGCAAGGGATAAATAGAAAAACAAAAAATGTTTGCATCAATAAAATCTGAACAGTCCTTTGAAAATGTGCTCGTATTTGACAGAGTTAGTAAGATAACTTTAAATATGAGATTTAAAACCAATTTAACAGTGGGAACTAGCATGTAGGAATGAGTACTATCTTCATTTTTATATTAAATAATAAAATGGATTGTGTAGCAAATCTGTAGGAAGTGATATATACATTATAGCTTAATCTGGTAAAAAATTCATAGTTGTCAAGGTCTTTTTTTTATATAAAACCTTTCTTTTTCTCTTTTTATTATTCAAATAGGTTGCTATGGAATCATTGATTTCTGACACTTTATTATCAAAACACATGCTTTGACGCTACAAAGAAGATAAATAAAATTTCAGTGAAAAAATAAAGTTTGGAGGTAAAATAAAAATATCTAGTAGAAATTATAACATATACTATTTAAAATTTGATTTGTTTTTAGAATAGAAATGAAAATACTATGGTGTTTGACCTCAAATGCAAAACTCTTGATATTCAAATTTATATAACATTAAAATAGATAGCATTATTCAGACATACATACACAGACATATGGTGGTGTTTTTTTCCCACAATTAATTACAGGAAAGTTAAACAGGCTGCTTCAATTAAACATGTATTTAAAATAGTTACAAGTATATTGCATAGGTATTATATGAATGAAATGAATCATCTTTATAGAAAAACACAATAATTAATAAAAAGTATCCCATGAAGTAAAAATATAACAAATCAAAGAACTAGATAAATGGAAATTATAGTTGACTCTCAGTTAATTATATCCAGCCAGCTACTATTCATCATCAAAGCTTGGAACATTATGATTGCCTCAAAATATCTATTTTTAAATTAAATTTATTTTTTAAAATTATTTAATTGAAATCTCTTACTTGTTTTTTCCCTTGGCTTTATTGAGATATAATTGGCAATGAAAAAGTGCACATTTTAAATGGTACATATTTAATATTTAATAATAATAAGAAGCAGATGACCATATATAGGTAAATATTTACCATAGCTGAAATAAAAAATATACCCATCATTTCACATGTTTACAATTTTCTGATTTTGTGGTAAGAACATCTAAGATGTGATCCCTTAACACAACACTTCATTTGTCCATATGTTATTGTTACTTTCAAAATAATACATTGTACTTTTACCTGTCTTCCTTAGGTTAATGCTTTTAACTCCTTTACTAATGGAACAACTGAGGAAAAAAATAATTTTACTAAAAATAAATTTATGAAATGGAACAATATTTTATTTTTTGAATTTTTCTAGTTTTAATTTTAGAGCTCGTTGTCACTGTAATATAAATGCTCCATTTTTCACATACTATCCACACTGTAAGATTTTTTCCTATAAGAGAAAAATAAGAATTTATCAAGGGTTTTGTAGACAAATCTGTAGTCTTTGAAACTTCTGCCTATAACTTCTCATTTTGGGGGGAGAAAATCAGCATACTTTTTTCCTTTCTGAGTCATTGAACTAGAAAAAATAAGATTCATATGTAAATTTTTACAGTTTTAAACAATGGAAACATTTCAATAGACATATTTAAGTGGCAGAAGAATTTTTAAATGAAATATATATGAATACCAATTTTGACTAGGATGTAGAAAAATGGGTATGTCCTAAAACTGCATATAATTTAACTACTTTAACAAGTATTTGAAACTATTTAGTGAAATTAAAAGTGTGCAAACTTTATAACTTTTCAATTTTACTTTTAAATATTTATCCTCCCATATATGCTCAAGGAAATTTGTACAGTGATTAATTTGAGTGGCAAAATAAGATAATCAGAGAACAATATAAGTAATTCTCAATAGGGAAATGGATAAATTAACTGTCAATTTTGTATGATGAAAACTCTTGAATACAGTGGGGAAAAGAAAAAAATGAAACTTCGCCTATATGGGAAAAACAATTCAAATGGCAGCATATTTCTCATAAGAAATGGTGGGACCCGAAAGGAAGTGGCACATTTTTCCAGTGCTGAAAGGAAAATTCTGTCAACCCAAGTATAGTTTTAGGAAACTCTCTGAATGGAAAGGAAGTGAAAAAAGAATTCTTGGAAAATCAGGAAAAAAGGGTAAAGAAAGAAATGAGTTTTCTAAATTATATCTGAGAGTTGAAGCAAAAGTTATAATACTCTCTTCAGTGGTAATAAATATATGTAGAAAAATATTTAACAAAACTATGTCATATGGAAGGGAGGTAAATGTAGATACAGTTTCTATATTCCCTATAACTGCCAAAATAACAAGAGTAGACAATGAGAAACTATGAGTATATTATGTAATACTTAAAACAAACGAAAGCCATACAAAAAGATATCCTCCAAAACACTAAGAAGAAATTAAGATGATATCCTAAAACCCACAATAATATAAACAGATGAATGAGTCACAGAAGCAAAAATTATTACTCACTAAATGATAAAATGAGAAACCTATGCTTTAATATATTATAGTCACATTAAATATAAATGGTCTAAATATACCAATTAAAAGGGATTCCCTGAGTGGATTAAAAATAGCTAAGTGATATACGTCTATAAAAGACTTGCTTCAAATATAATAATATATGAATTTGAGATTAAATGTGAAAAGATATATTACTGCACAAATATTAATTTAAAAAGCAATAAGTGAAAGTGAAGTGAAGTCGCTCAGTCATGTCTGACTCTTTGCGACCCGTGGACTGTAGCCCATCAAGCTCCTCCATCCATGGGATTCTCCAGGCAAGAATACTGGAGTGGGTTGCTATTTCCTTCTCCAAAAAAGCAATAAAGATTATAATAATATCAAAAAATGTAGACTTTAGGGCAAAGAAAATTACTAGAGACTGAGTGGGGATGTTGCATAATGATAAAAGAGTCACTCCGTTTTAGTGACTTCATAGCAGTTCTGAAGCGAAAGTGGCTCAGTTGTGTCCAACTCTTTGTGACCCCATGGACTACAGTCCATGGAATTTTCTAGGCCACACTGGAGTGGGTAGCCTTTCCCTTCTCCAGGGGATCTTCCCAAACCAGGGATTGAACCCAGGTCTCCCACATTGCAGGCAGAGTCTTTACCAGCTGAGCCACAAGGGAAGCCCACATAACAATTCTAAATCTATATTAGTCACAACACAGAGCTGTAAAATATATGAAGCAAAACAGATAGAATAGAAAGGAAAACAGACAAACATATAATTACAGTCGATGACTTAAAAACTCATCTCTCAAGAGGCAATAGAACAACCAGATACAAATTTAGCAAGAACAGAGAATTGAAAAAAACAAACAAACAAACATAACAATAGGATTTAGCTGGCACTTATTGAAATCTCCACCCCCAAAACATCAGAATAGTTTTTTAATGTCCACAGAACACATACCAAGGTAAAGTATATCATGGGACATAAAACAAAACTAAACACATTTTAAAAGTTTGATTCATACATACTACATTCTCTAAACACATGGAATCAAACTAGAAATCAATAGCTGAGAGATAATAAGATTATCTATGAGCCATTGGAATCTAAACAACACACGTATAAAGAGCCTTTCAGTAAAAATGAAAGTCTCGAGGGAAATTAAAAAGAAAACAACAACACACACACACACACACACTGAGGTGGAACAAAAATGAGAGTATTTCAGAATTTGTGGGGCACAGTTAAAGCACTGTTGACAGGGAAATTTACAGTACTGAAATGCTTACATTAACAAAAAAAAAAAAGAAAAGGAAAAGCCTCAAATTAGTACTATATTCCCACCTCAAGAAACTAGGAAGAGGAAAATAAAACCAAAGTAATCAAGAGAAAAGAAATAATAACAGATAAGAGCAGAAATCAATGACACTGAAAATAGAGAAAATAAATGAAGCAAAACCTTGTTCTCTGAAAGATCAATAAGACGATAAAACAGACAAAGAAAAAGAGAGAAGACACAAATGTCCAAAATCAAGTGTGAACAGGGGTTACCACTGCAGATGCTACAGAGCGGGGGAAAAGATCAATAAGGAAACACTGTGAATAACTCTACATATATCAGTTCAATCGATCGGTCGTGTCCGACTCTTTGTGACCCCATGAATTGCAGCACGCCAGGCCTCCCTATCCATCACCAACTCCTGGAGTTTACCCAAACTCATGTCCATTGAGTCAGTGATGCCATCCAACCATCTCATCCAATACCTCTGTCATTCCCTTCTCCTCCTGCCCTCAATTTTTCCCAGCATTAGAGTTTTTTCAAATGAGTCAGCTCTTTGCATCAGGTGGCCAAAGTATTGGAGTTTCAGCCTCAACATCAGTCCTTCCAATGAACACCCAGGACTGATCTCCTTTAGGATGGACTGATTTGATCTCCTTGCAGTCCAAGGGACTCTCAAGAATCTTCTCCAACACCACAGTTCAAAAGCATCAATTCTTCGGCACTAAGCTTTCTTTATAGTCCAACTCTCACATCCATACATGACCACTGGAAAAACCATAAACTTGACTAGATGGACTTTTGTTGACAAAGTAATGTCTCTGCTTTTTAATATGCTATCTAGGTTGGTCATAAATTTGACAAATTAGAAGAAATCTATCCATAGATGAAAAAGCAAAAGACAAGAAAAAATATTGGGAGATTACATATATAACATTGTTGTTCGATGGCTGAGTTGTGTCTGTCTCTGTGACCCCACAGACTGCAGCAATTCAGGCTTCTCTGTCCTTCACTTTCTCCTGGAGTTTGCTCAAAGTCAAGTCCACTGAGTCAGTGATACCATCCAGTCATCTCATCCTCTGTCATCCCCTTCTCATCCTGTCCTCAATCTTTCCCAGCATCAGGGTCTTTTGTAATGAATCAGCTCTTTGCATCAAGTAGCCAAAATATTGGAACTTTAGCTTCAGCATTAGTCCTTCTAATGAATATTCAGAGTTGATTCATTTAGGATAGATTGATTTGATCTCTTTGCTGTCCAAGAGACTCTCAAGAATCTTCTGCAGCACCACAATTCAAAAACATCAGTTCTTCAGTGCTTAGCCTTTTATAGTCCAACTCTCACATCCATACATGACTACTGGACTACATAGCTTTGACTATATGAAACTTTTGTCAGCAAAGTGATGTCTCTGCTTTAAGTATGCTGTCAAGGTTTGTCATGGCTTTTTTCCCAAGGAGCAAACGTCCTTTAATTTCATGTCTAAAGTCACCATCTGCAAGAATGCATAGAAGAAATACACACAAAAAATATATTAATGGCCCAGATAACCATGATGGTGTGATCAGTCACCTAGAACAGAGCCAGACATCATGGAGTGTAAAGTCAAATAGGCCTTAGGAAGCATCACTATGAACAAAGTTAGTGGAGGTGATGGACTTCCAGCTGAGCTATATCAAATCCTAAAAGATGATGCTGTTAAAGTGTTGCACTCAATATGCCAGCTAATTTGGAAAACTCAGCGGTGGCCACAGGACTAGAAAAGGTCAGTTTTTATTCCAGTCCCATAGAAGGGCAATGCCAAAGAATTTTCAAACTACTGCATAATTGCACTCATTTCACATGCTAGCAAAGTAATGCTCAAAATTCTCCAAGCAAGGCTTCAACAGTACATGAAATGAGAACTTCCAGATGTTCAAGCTGGATTTAGAAAAGGCAGAGAACCAGAGATGAAATTGCCAACATCCATTGGATCATCGAAAAAGCAAGAGAATTGCAAAAAAAACATCTACTTCTAATTTATTGACTACCCTAAAGCTTTTGACTGTGCAAATCATGACAAACTGTGGAAATTTTTAAAGAGATGGCAATACCAGACCACCTTAACTGCCTCCTGTGAAACCTGTATGCAGATCAAGAAGCTACAGTTACAACCAGACATGAAAAAATGGACTGGTTTCACATTGGGAGAGAAGCGTATTAAGGCTGTATATTGTCACCCTGCTTACTTAACTTATACTTAGACAAAACACCTTATGCAAAACACTAGGCCAGATGATGCGCAAACTGGAACCAAGATTGCCAGGAGAAATATCAATAACCCTCAGATATGCAGATGACACCACCCTTATGGCAAAAAGTGAAGAGGAACTAAAGAGCCTCTTGATGAAAATGAAAGAGGAGAGTGAAAAAGCTGTCTTACAATTCAACAGCATTCAGAAAACTAAGACCATGGCATCTGACCCCATCACTTCATGGCAAATAGATGGGGAAACAATAGAAACAGTGAGAGAGTTTATTTTCTCAGGCTCCAACATCACTGCACATGGTGACTGCAGCCACAAAATTTAAAAATGCTTTCTCCTTTGAAGAAGAGATATGATGAACCTAGACAGTATATTAAAAAGCTGAGATATCACTTTGCCAAGAAATGTATGTATGGTCAAAGCTATGTTTTTTTCCAGTAGTCATGTATGGATGTGACAGTTGGCCCACAAAGTTGGACCACGAAGTTGAACTGTGTGTTGAAGACTCTTGAGAGTCCCTTGGAGACTGCAAGGAAATCAATCCTAAAGGAAATCAATCCTGAATATTCATTAAAAGGACTGATGCAGAAAGCTGAAGCTCCAATACTTTGTCTAACTGATGTGAAGAGCCAACTCGTTAGAAAAGACCCTGATGCTTGGAGAGACTGAAGGCAGGAGGAGAAGGGGATGACAGAGGATGAGATGGTTGGATGGCATCACTGACCTAATGAATATAAGTTTGAGCAAGCTCTGGGAGATGGCAAAGGACAAGGAAGCCTAGTGTGCTACAGTCTATGGGGTCTCAAAGAGTCGGACATGCTGAATGTCTGAACAACAAGAGCAGTCACCATTTGCAGTGATTTCAGAGCCAAAGAAAGTAAAATCTGCCAACTGCTTCCAATTTTTCCCCTTCTATTTGCCATGAAGTGATGGGACCAGATGCCATGATCTTAAGTTTTTTTAATGTTGGGTTTCAAGTCAGTTTTTTCACTCTCCTCTTTCACCCTCATCAGTAGGCTCTTTAGTTCTTCTTCACTTTCTGCCAATAGAGTGGCATCATCTGCATACCTGAGGATGTTGATATTTCTCCCAGCAATCTTGATTCCAGCTTGTGATTCATCCAGCCTGACATTTTGCATGAGAGGGCTTCCCAGGTGGTGCTAGTGGTAAAGGACTTGCCTGCTAATACAGAAGACATATGAGATGTGAGTTCGATCCCTGGCTTGGGAAGATTCCCTGGAGGAGGGCATGGCAACCCACTCCAGTATTCTTGCCTAGAGAATTCCATGAACAGAGGAGTCTGGTGGGCTTTGGTCCATAGGCTTGCAAATAGTCAAACACTCCTGAAGGAACTTAGCATGCATTCCTTCTGCATAAAAGTTAAATAAGCAGAGTGACAATATACAACCTGTTGTACTATCCCAATTTTGAACCAGTCTTTTGTTCAATGTGCAGTTCTGCTTATTGCTTCTTGATTTGCATGCAGGTTTCTAAGGTGGCAAAAAATGTGATCTGGTACTCCCATTTCTCTAAGAATTTTCCAGTTTGTTGTAATACACACAATCAAGATCACCTAGAGAAGTGAATGGCTACCCACTCCAGTATTCTTGCCTTGTGAGTTCCATGGACAGAGGAGCCTGGCAGGCCACAGTCCATGGCGTCACAAAGAGTTGCGCACTACTGAGTGGCCAACACTTTCACTCTTTTTCCAAGGCCAAAGGCTTTAGCATAGTTACTGAAGGAGAAGTAGAAGGTTTTCTAGAACTCCTTTAGTTTCTCTATGATCCAACGAATGTTGGCAATTTGATATTTGGTTCCTCTGCCTTTTCACAGAGGCTGGAGAAGGCAATGGCAACACAATGTTCTTGCCTGTAGAATCCCAGGGACAAGGGAGCCTGGAGGGCTGCCGTCTATGGGGTCGCACAGAGTCGGATACAACTGAAGTGACTTAGCAGTAGCAACAGCCTTTTCTAAACCTACTTCTACATCTGGTAGTTCCTGGTTCATGTTCTGCTGAAGCCTAACTTGAAAGATTTTGAGCATAACCTTGCTAGCATGTGAAATGAGCACAACTGTATGAGCATTCTTTGGTATTACCCTTCTTTGGGACTGGAATGAAAAGTGACTTTTCCACATCTGTTGCCATTTCTAAGTATTCTAAATTTGCTGACATTTTAGGTGCAACACTTAAACAGCATCACCTTTTAGGATTTCAAATAGCTCTGCTGGAACTCTATCACTGTAAACTAGCTTTGTTCATTGTAAGCTTTCTGAAGGCCCACTTGACTTCACACTCCAGGATGCCTGGCTCTAAGTGAGTGAATACACCATTGTGGTTATCCAGGTTTTTAGGGCCTTTCTTGTACAGTTCTTTGGTGTATTCATCCCACCTTTTCTTAATCCCTTCTGCTTCTGTTAGGTCCTTACCATTTCTGTTCTTTATTGTGCCTACCCTTGAAGGAAATGTTCCCTTAGTATCTCCAATTTTCTTGAAAAGATCTCTAGTCTTTCCCATTCTGTTGTTTTCCTATATTTCTTTGTATTGCTCATTTAAGACCTTCTTATCTCTCCTTGTTATTCTCTGGAACTCTGCATTCAGTTGTGTGTATCTTTCCCTTTCTCCCTTGACTTTTGTTTCTCTTCTTTCCTCAGCTATTAAAGCCTCCTCAGTTAACCATTTTGCTTTCTTGCAATTCTTTTTCTTTAGTATGTTTATGATCACTGCATCCTGTACAGTATTATGAACCTTTGTCTATAGTGCTTCAGTCACTCTATCTACCAGATCTAATCCCTTGAATCCATTCATTACCTCCACTATATAGTCATAAGGAATTTGATTTAGCTAATACCTGAATACCTAGTGGTTTTCCCTACTTTCTTCAAATTAAGCCTGAACTTTGCAACAAGGAGCTCATGATCTGAGCCACAGTCAGCTCCCGGTCTTGTTTTTGCTGACTGTATAGAGCTTCTCCATCTTTGGCTGCAAAGAATATAATCAACCTGATTTCATGATTGGCCATCCAGTGATGTCCATGTATAGGGTGTCTCTTGTGTTGTTGGAAAAGTGTGTTTGCTATGACCAGTGCATTCTTTTGGCAAAACTCTGTTAGCCTTTGCCTTGCTTCAGTTAGTACACCAAAGCCAAACTTGCCTGTTATTCTGCATATCTCTTTACTTCCTACTATTGAATTCTAATCCCCTATGATGAAAAGGACATTTTTTTTTGGTGTTAGTTCTAGAAGGCCTTGTACGTCTTCATAGAACCTGTCAACTTCAGTTTCTTCAGCATTAGTGGTTGTGGCATAGGGCTTGAATTATTGTGATGTTGAATGGTTTGCCATGGAAATAAACTGAGAACATTCTGTCATTTTTGAGATTGCACGCAAGTACCATGGTCTTCCCCTGGTGGCTCAATGGTAAGGAATCTGCCTGCAGTGCAGGAGCTGCAGGAGACATGGTTTCAGTCCCTGTGTTGGGAAGATACGAGGAGGGCATGACACCCCACTCCAGTATTTTTGCCTGGAGAATCCCATGGACAGAGGAGCCTGGTGAGCTGTAGTCCATAGGTTCGCAAAGAGTTGGAAATGACTAAAGTGACTCAGTGCGCGCACACACACACACACACACACACTGTATTTGGACTCTTTTGTTAACTGTAAGGAATACTCCATTTCTTCTAAGGAATTCTTGCTCACAGTAGTAGATATAATGTTCATCTGAATTAAATTTGCTCTTTCCCATCCATTTTAGTTCACTGATTCTTAAGATGTCAGTGTTCACTCTTCTCTTGCCATCTCTTGCCTGACCACGTCCAATTTACCTTGATTCATGGACTTAACATTCCGGCTTCCTATGAAATATTGTTATGTACAGCACTGGACTTTACTTTCACCACCAGACACATCCACAACTGATCATTGTTTATGCTTTGACTCAGGCTTCTCATTCTCCCTGGATCTATTTCTCCATTCTTCCCCAGTAGCATTTTGGACACCTTCTGACCTGGGGGACTCATCTTCCGGTATTTTATCTTTTTGCCTTTCCATACTCTCCATGGGATTCTCGCAGCAAGAATACAGAGTCTGTTGTCATTTCCTCCTCCAGTGAAGCACAGTTTATCAGAACTCTTCCCTATGACCCATCCTTCATGAATGGCCCTGCTTGGCATGGCTCACTGCTTCATTGAGTTAGGCAAGCCCTTTCACCATGACAAAGCTGTGATCCATGAAAGCTTATGTTCATACAAAAACCTGTATAGACATGTATAGAAGCTTTAATAATAATGTTCACAAGCTGGAAACAACCCAGATGTATGTATATAAATGAATGGTTAAACAAACTGGTCCATACATACCAATGTATACTACTTATCAGTTGAAAAGAAGGAGCAATTGACACAGACCACAATCTGGATGAATCTCTAGAGAATCATTCTGACTGAAGAGAAGTCAATCCCAGAGGCTTACATACTATTAGATTCTATTTATATAACATTGCCTTAATGACAAAGTTATGGAGAAATAACATGTTTAGAACTTCACAGTGGTTACCAGGTGTTAGGACAGTGTGTGAGAGTAAAGTGAATGTGGTCTAGCAACATCTTTGCAGTGATGGAAATACTATTTTGACTGCATCAATGTCACCCTGGGTGTGATAGTGCAGTAAATTTTATAAGATGTTACCACTGGGGAAAATTGCATAAATGGTACATGAGGTCTTCTTACATCATTTCCTCAATTATTTCTTACATTGAAGTCTGCAGTTATGTCAAAAACATTTAATTAAAAATTTCTCTTATGTACTCAAAGAAATATTTTCTCATATATACTCAAAGAAACATGGACAGTATTATTCATTGAAATGGCAAAAAAGTAAACCACCAGGAAACAATCCATATATCATACTATAGACGAATGCATTAGTTGTATTGTATTTACATGATAGCATATTATCTAGTAGCTAAAATGAATTATATCTATGTGTATCCAAATGCATAATGTTGAAAAAATTAACAATGAAAAATAGTATGATACAGATAAAAAGACTTACATATAAACACGTTATCAAATTTCACAGAAATTAGTTTTGTTCCTCCTAGGAACATATATATCTTGCCTGGAAAATCCTAGGGACAGAGGAGCCTGGTGGGTTGCTGTCTATTGGGTCACACAGAGTTGGACACAACTGAAGTGACTTAGCAGCAGCAGCAGCAGGAATATATGCATGAAAATACATAAATGTAAAAAACATATGGCATTGTGTGTAAGGCATATAAATATGCATGATTAATATGTATATAATTCCCATATGTCATGTAGTATGTAATAATCCATGTACAATAATAGTACAGAGAAATAAAAAAAAAATTGGTCCCTAGGACGATGGGATGGTGGTTTTAAAAAGGATAAGACTTCCAGTATTTCTATGATGTTTAATTCTATCCAGTGATTCTCAGTTGTCAGCATTACTCTCTTACTTAGGTGTTTTTAGAACTACTTGCGTGTATATTTATTTGTTTTAATAACCAGAGATGCCATTGAAATTTAATGTCCTAGAGCAAGGGTTTCTATATGTACAAAGTGCCCAGTGAATAACTGTCCTTTTCTAAATGCTAATGATGTCTATTCATATGTACAATTTCAGTTGTACTCGTAGATCAAATATATAAGTTTATGCAACACCTGGGATTACAGTAGTTCATGCTGATGAATGTGCAGAAATTTGGATTAACTAAGGCATTTGAAAGTGAAAGAGGAGAGTGACAAAGTTAGCTTAAAGCTCAACATTCAGAAAACAAAGATCATGGCATCCGGTCCCATCACTTCATGGGAAATAGATGGGGAAACAGTGGAAACAGTGTCAGACTTTATGTTTGGGGGCTCCAAAATCACTGCAGATGATGACTGCAGCCATGAAATTAAAAGACGCTTACTCCTTGGAAGAAAAGTTATGACCAACCTAGATAGCATATTCAAAAGCAGAGACATTACTTTGCCGACTAAGGTCCGTCTAGTCAAGGCTATGGTTTTTCCTGTGGTCAAGTATGGATGTGAGAGTTGGACTGTGAAGAAGGCTGAGTGCCGAAGAATTGATGCTTTTGAACTGTGGTGTTGGAGAAGACTCTTGAGAGCCCCTTGGACTGCAAGGAGATCAACCAGTTCATTCTGAAGGAGATCAGCCCTGGGTGTTCTTTGGAAGGAATGATGGTAAAGCTGAAACTCCAGTACTTTGGCCACCTCATGCGAAGAGTTGACTCATTGGAAAAACTCTGATGCTGGGAGGGATTGGGGGCAGGAGGAGAAGGGGACGACAGAGGATGAGATGGCTGGATGGCATCACTGACTCGATGGACGTGAGTCTGAGTGAACTCCGGGAGTTGGTGATGGACAGAGAGGCCTGGTGTGCTGCGATTAATGGGGTCGCAAAGAGTCGGACACGACTGAGCGACTGAACTGAACTGAACCGAAAGCATTTATAATATTTTTTAAATAGCCAAATAAAAAAAATATGATTACTCTTTGTCACTCAATTTGCAGTCTTAGGTGCATTAAGGAAAAAAAATATAATATTAATTAATTTAAGAATCATTCTAATTACAAGGTAGACAAATTGGAAGGTAGAAGAGTAAAACCCAAGCAATTTCATGGGTCTAGGTGAGTAACAATGAAAGCATAAATGGAGACAGTGGCAGTAGAAAGTATGGAGAATAGGCTAGATTTATGAGATTTGAGATAAATTCTTAATAGGCAGAATTTATTGACTTGGAGACCAAAGTGAACATTCCTAATGTCATTAGCAACCTTTATTATCTTTGGTGGGAATGGTAAGGATTTCAGCCAGAGACAATCTCATATTATTCCTCCAATCAGTCTTTATCTAGCAGGACAAAATTAAAATGAGTGTTGATTCTGGAACATGATTTTTATCATTGATGCTGTTTTTCTTGTTGTTGTTTGGTTTGTTTTTCTTTCTTATGACAAATCCCCTACATGTTGTCACTGGGTGATTAGTGGGTTCAGTTTCCCTGGGGAATTATTCTGGTTACTCCTCAGTCATGGGCAAATCCACATGGTTGGCACCATAACAGAATATAATATCCAACAGTTAGAAATAATTCCCATATGGCTTAAAGGTTATTTTACATTCTGCCTGTATTGAGAAACATGCATAAATATACCATATAAATTTTATAGCTACTATTTGCCCTAATTAAGTAAATTTACAAGGGAAAGCTCTAGTTTTAGGTGGTATAAACCCATTTGCTGAAGCAAGTTCACTCGTTCATTGACTTGAAGTATGCATCTTTCATTATCTCAACTGGATAGTTATATAATAAATTTCCTTAGAGAAGATAGTAAGTATAACTTTTTAAAAAATGCTTCATGATATAAACATTTTAGAGACATGCTTATGACAAAGTACTTAAATATCAGCTTACAGTTTTATTTGTGTGAAGCGTGGGTATCAGTCAACACTGTAAAGATGAAACATTTATGTATCTTGAGCGAGCTTTGGTGAAAGGCTGTGGTTATGAGTTACGGTTTGATATAAAATAATTGTCTTCAAATTCCTTTTTGAAAGGTTTTTTACTTTGTATTATGGAAAGAAAGGCTTTTTTTAAAAAAATCAGTCTGACTGCTCTTGTTTTTCCTGACTTTACTAAAATGTGATTGTAAGCTCATTTCTGATGTAGGATTTTGTTTATGCCTCTTCGACTGGTCTGCTTCTTCGTTCTTCATTGGCCAACTCATGGGCTTTGTCACTTTCATGATCCCATTGACTAGAAAGCATTCAAAAGAGAGAAAATGCTCTCTTCAGGAATATGTGACTAGTAGAGCTCAGGAAATGAAGAATCAGATATATATACATATGTGTATATATACATATATATTTAGTATATTTAATATATAACATATAGCATTTTTTAGTAATTTGAATGACTTTATGCCAAATTGGCTATTCATGATTATAAAGGCTTGCATTGCTAATTTAATATTGTCAGTCTATATTTCATCTATAAGATTATTGACTTAGAAATACAACACATCTAAGTGCTGTGCTTCATTAAAGAAAATATGACTCAGTTCAGTTCAGCTTTTTTTATAGTCCAACTCTCACATCCATACACGACCACTGGAAAAACCATAGCCTAGACGGACCTTTATTGGCAAAGTAATATCTCTGCTTTTTAATATGCTGTCTAGGTTGGTCATAAGTTTCCTTCCAAGAAATAAGCGTCTTTTAATTTTATGGCTGGAATCACCATCTGCAGTGATTTTGGAGCCCAGAAAATAAAGTCAGCCACTTTTTCCCCATCTATTCACCATGAAGTGGTGGGAGTGGATGCCATGGTCTTAGTTTTCTGAATACTGACCTTTAAGCCAACTTTTTCACTCTCCTCTTTCACTTTCATCAAGAGGCTTTTTAGTTCTTCTTCAATTTCTGCCATAAGGGTGGTGTCATCTGCATATCTGAGGTTATTGATATTTCTCCTGGCAATCTTGATTCCAGCTTGTGCTTCCTCCAGCCCAGGGTTTCTCATGATGTACTTTGCATATAAGTTAAATAAGCAGGGTGACAATATACAGCCTTGACGTACTCCTTTTCCTATTTGGAACCAGTCTCTTGTTCCATGTCCAGTTCTAACTATTGCTTCCTGACCTGCATACAGATTTCTCAAGAGGCAGGTCAGGTGGTCTGCTATTCCCATCTCTTTCAGAATTTTCCACAATTTCTTGTGATCCACACAGTCAAAGATTTTGGCATAGTCAATAAAGCAGAAATAAATGTTTTTTTCTGGAACTCTCTTGCTTTTTTGATGATCCAGCGGATGTTGGCAATTTGATCTCTGATTCCTCTGCCTTTTCTGAAACCTGCTTGAACATCTGGAAGTTCATGGTTCACGTACAGCTAAAGCCTGGCTTGGAGAATTTTGAGCATCACTTTACTGGTGTGTGAGATGACTCAGTTTGCTACAAATTTTGTTTAGCAGTAACTGTATATACAATTGTCTAAATTGTATTTTTAATATAATTTAAATATTTTGGATTGCTGGTTTCTTTGTGATATTAGCTTCAAAGAATTGCTTTGTTATCATTTTCACAATTCAGGAATTTTTAAAATCATGCAACTTTTAGAATCACCAATTTCCTTTCAGGTATATTTTGGTTATATTTCTATTTTGCAATCAAAAAGACAAAATTGGGATTGAGAAGTACAATTTATATACTCCAATAGTAAGTAGAATGGCTGAAACTTCACAAGACTAACTGATATTAGTTTAGATATAGGGCAGTTGCTAAATATTTATCTTAAATAGCTAAATTAAGTTAGTAAATAGCCCACATATAATGTAGATATTACAGAAAAAGGACTATAGTCTTGGTAAGTTTCTCTCATTAATAGGTCAGTTGTTTATTCCTTTATTCAGCTAGTGTTTAATAAGGGTCTCCTATGTGTCGTCACAGGGATGAGTACTAGCAATATTTTTAATATCCATAGTCACTATCTATACAGGTCTTAGAATTTAGCTGCTTTGTCATGGCAGCCCTAGAAAATTTACACAATATCTATATCAGTATCTGTATCTGTGATTTTATTTATATATTTATGTCTGCAGCTGTTGCTAAGTTGCTTCAGTCTTGTCCAACTCTGTGCGACCCTGTAGATGGCAGCCCACCAGGCTCCTCTGTCCTTGGGATTCCCAGGCCAGAATACTGGAGTGAGTGGACATTTCCTTCCCCAATGCATCCATGCATGCCAAGTCGCTTCATTGCGTCGAACTCTGTGCCAACCTATGGACAGCAGCCCTCCAGGCTCCTCTGTCCACAGGATTCTCCAGGAAAGAATACTGGAGTGGGCTGCCATTTCCTTCTCCCATATTTATATCTAATTTAACCTATATCCTCTGATGGGAGGAAAAGCTTGTGAAGTTCTCTGAACAGTTCAATTGTACAGTATTCAAATTAAGGTGCCAATCACAACACAGGTAACTCAGTCTTTCTCTGTTTTGCTGTTTTGTTTTATACTTTCTATTTCTTTGAAAAACAATAATCTTTTGATTTAGACATGAGAAAATTTATCCTCACATAAGGAGGATACCTTTTTTCTTTAAAGTAAAATAAGGAGCTTGATAAATCATTATTTTTCCATTGGAAATTCTTAGTTCTGTGACTTTCTTAATCACTATGCTTTCTATAGAAATATGAAATATCACAAATAAAAATATTTGAGTGTCTTTAGGGTTTTTTTCATAATTACTGAAGTAAGAATGGGATTTGTTGAAAGAATGAAGGAATCAAAAAAATTATTCATGAGATTAGAAAGAAATATAGCTCAACAAAGTGACCTCTCATCTTTCATAAAGACCACTGCACAATTTTCCCTCCTGAGCCTCTACTTTCATTATTGTCCCCTAACAAATGATCATTCTTGTCAGTGATTATATACTTCTGTACATTTTATTATATCTTTACACATATTAAAAGAAAAGAAAGAAAATTGAAATATGTTCCATTACTATCTTGCCACAATAATATCTGTTGGAAGAAAAATTTTTTAAAAGTGGCAGGTATGGCCAGAGAGATTCAGATGCAGCAATACTGACAAATCTTTGATGATATTTAACTTTAGTGATGGTTTAAAACAGTTCCATTAATTATTCTACTTTGAGTATGTCTGAATTTTTTTCAGGATAAATTTAAAATATATATAAAGTGAATAGTGAAGATTATAATAATTAAGTATTTTAAAGAGATGAAATATGAAAAGTCTCCCATTGGTCCAAACACTCCAGACATCAATTTCATGTAATTTCTAATGAAAAAATATATGTAGTTACATGTATGAGTTGACTCATTGGAAAAGACTCTGATGCTGGGAGGGATTGGGGGCAGGAGGAGAAGGGGACAACAGAGGATGAGATGGTTGGATGGCATCACCGACTCGATGGACATGAGTCTGAGTGAACTCTAGGAGTTGGTGATGGACAGGGAGGCCTGGCGTGCTGCGATTCATGGGGTTGCAAAGAGTTGGACATGATTGAGTGACTGAACTGAACTGAACTGAACTGAGCCACTTGTATTTAGGTTCCATATTTTCCTGCACTTTGCCATAGCCGCATGTTCTTCTGGTTTTTCTTGTTTGCTTATTCACATACATAGAGTTACCCTTATCAGTTAAATAAAACTGCAACATGATTTTTTATGGATGCATCATGCTGAATTGAAACAGTTCCCAATTATTTATAGTTTGCTGTTAAAGGCTATGATGTACTAAATTTTCTTCTGCCTATAAGTCAGTGAAATTCTGTGAGTATATACTTTAATCCATAGCAGTGAGGTCGCTAGACACATACATTTTGAATTTTGATGGGTGTTACTAATTTTTCTCCTTGTTGAGAGTATACTTGGGTAAGGGAAAATATCAGAAGGAGGGAACCTTTCATTGCAAAGCTCCTGTAAAGAGATGATGGTGTCTTGGACTAGAGTGGAGGTCATGGTAGTATTAAGGAGTGATTGGAATCTGTACATATTCTGAAGCTAGAGCCAAAAGATTTGTTGGTAGTTTTGTTACTGGAAGTGAAAGAAAGAGAGCAGTCAAGTAAGACTCAAAAATATTCAGCCAGAGCCTCTGGAAGTCTGATACTTTCTTTTAAGGAATCAGTAGAGACTGCTAAAGGATTAGACTTGCCAGGAACAGGAATCAGGGATTTGGTTTGGGCATGTTTAGTTTGAGAAATTTAGTAGATATCTAAGTCAAAATATAGAACGCTGAATGGAATAGGGAGAGAGAAAAACTGAGTCGTGTTCAGCCAGAAAATTAGACGCTAGCACCTGGATGAGTATATTAAGAAAAAAACAGGTCAGTTGGTAAAGGTGAGTAGCTGGAGTGGGGGAGGGGAAGGTAAAAAACAAAACAAAATTAAATTAAAGCTTTCAAGAGACAAGGATTATGTTAGCTTTTGGACTGCAGATAGTAGAAATAGGCATTCTCTTCAAAAGGTCCTTAAAGAGTGCATTAAAACAAATCATTTATTTTCCTTGAATTATTGGGCTCAATTTTCAAATTTTGAAGGAAATTTTATGATTGCCAAGAGACATTAGGGAACTCATACCCTGTTCAATTAAATTTTCTCAAAAAGAATATTAAAGTTTTTTTTCCTGACAAAGATGACAAAAGGGATAGGTGGGAAAAAAAAAAAAAAAGCTTGAGATGTAAATTATAGCTTTATATTTTATTAAGAGAAAATTTTAAATATCTTAAAATAATCTACAAGGTCCTAATAAACTAGAGCATGACTTCCTTGATTTTTCTCATGTAATTCTGGGCCCTTGCACGAAGATCTAGTCATTCTGGCGGTGACTAGGTTGTAGTGCAAGGGCCCAGATTAAATTTCTTCTTTTACGTTTCAAGAATCTTTATATCCACCTTCTTGAATTTCAGGGCTCAACTAAAATACCATCCTCTGCTGTGGATCCGATTTAAGCTAACTAGTCCCCTCTCCACAGGTTTTTTTGTTTAACACATTATGCGTCAATTTCCATGTTCGTGGATTGGAAAAGTTAATATTGTTAAACTGGTCATACTACCCAAATCAATCTACAAATTCCATGCAATCCTTATCAAAATGCCAAGGACATATTCTATACAACTAGAACAAAGAAGTCTAAAATTTGTATGAAACCACAAAAGACCCCAGATAGCCAAAACAATCTTGAGAAAAAAGAGCAAACTGGAGTCATGATGATACTAGCATAAAAATAGGCACAGGTGAATGGAAGATAATAGAGAGCCCAAAGATATATTCACATATATATGGGAAGTAAATCTATGACAAAGGAGCAAAGAACTTACAGTGGAGAAAGTACAGTCTCTTTAATACATGGTGCCCAGAGGACTGGACAGCCAGCCACACACAAAAGAAGGAAACTGGATCAATCTCTTACCTTATATACAAAATTAATTTGAGATAGATTAAACACTTGAATTTAAGATCGGAAACCATACAACTCTGAGGAAAAAACATAGGCAGAATGCTCTTTTGAGATCAGTGTTAGTAACGTTTTTGTGGATCTGACTGCAAAGGCAAGGGAAACAAGAGCAGAAACAAACAAATGGGACTACAGCCAAAAAAAGAAAGGAAGAGAGAAAAACTTCTGTATCGTGAAGAAAGCCATCAACAAAACAAAAAGGCAACCTCCTGAATGGGAGGAAATATTTGAAAGTCATACAACTGATAAGGGGTTAATATCTGAAATATATTTAAAAACTCATAAAATTCAACAATGGAAAGCAAGCAACCTGGTTAAAAAAGGGCAGTTTCTTAATAGAGATTTTTTTCCATAGAAGACATACAAATGGCCAACAGGCATATGAAAAGACGTTCAACATCACCAATTACCAGGGAAATGCAAATCAAAACCACAATACCTCTTACCTATTTGAATGGTTGTTATCAAGAAGACAAGAAATAACAAACACTAGGGAGTATGTGGAGAAAAGATAAATCTTGTATACTTTGGTGGGTTGGTAAATTGGTGCTGCCACTATGGAAAACAATATGGAAGTTCCTCAAATTATTAATAATAGAAGTATTATCAGTTCAGTTCAGTTCAGTCGCTCAGTCGTGTCCGACTCTTTGTTACCCCATGAATCGCAGCATGCCAGGCCTCCCTGTCCATCACCAACTCCCGGAGTTCACTCAGACAGAAGTACTATATGACCCAGCTATTTCACTTCCGCTTATTTATTTGAGAAACACTTGAAGAACATTTGAAAAGGAACATGCACCCCTATGTTCATTGCAACACTCTTTACAATAGGATGGATGAATAGATAAAGAAGATATGATGCGCTGCACACACACACACACACACACACACACACACACACACAGGGATACTCCTCAGCCATAAGAAAGAATGAAGTTCTGCACTTTGTTACAACATGAATGGATCTTGAGGGTATTAAATGAAGTATAAGTCAGGAAGGAAAAGACAAATACTGTATTTTTTCACTCATATTTGAAATCTAAAAAAAACACACACACACACAAAAATAGAAGAAAACAAACTTCTAGATACAGAGATCACATTAGTGGTTGCCAAAGGGGAAGAGGGTCATCTGTATGGTGATGGAATGTGACTAGACCTATGTTGTAACCACTAGGTAGTGCGTACAGATGTTGAACCACAGTGCTGTGTACTCACAACTTATGTGATAAAAAAATATAATTATTTTTTGAAGAAGGAAATGGAAACCTACTCCAGTATTCTTGCCTGGGAAATCCCATGGACAGAGGAGCCTCTTGGGCTACAGTCCATGGGCTTCAAGAGTGAGACACAACTGAATGACTCTACCACATAATTTATTTAAGTAAGATATATTTAAAATATTACCATTTCATTATATAATCATTACTAAACTATCATTACTGAGATATTTTAAAATCATTTCTTTTATAATAAGTCTGTTGTACAGTGTGATTTTTCACACTTATAGCGTATTTCTATTAGTCACATCTGTTGTGCTCAATAGCCAAACGTAACTTCTATATTGGACATAAGAAGGCTAGAACCTTACATTTAATTTTGAAAAATTCTGATGTTAGACTTTTTCTATTATATGTTATTTTGAGGTAGCACTTGTTTTGAAAAAAATCAGTAGGACTTAGGTTAAATGAAGCACAAACTTTTGTGTATTTTTATTCAATACTATAATACCCATAGGTGGGTATTATGAGTTTGTAATTCTCTCTGTCATGGGGAAAATATGGAAATCCTTTTAAATTTCCATATATCATCTTACCCTGATCTTGTGGCAGCCTCTGTAATTGACGGCGACATCAAGAACATGCAGATATACACAACATGCAACCAAAATCTGATATTTGAAGACTAATTTGGCACTTTCTAACTCAAAATGATACTTTTTTTGTAGTTCACTCAGAGTTAACTGGGCTTCTTCAGGATTTGTTCTTGACACCCCTGTTCTTTTCCCTTGAGGTCATTCAAGTCTGCATGTAACTTACTTTCCTCGTAGTGAAGAAAATGAGCTGCTCCTTTTGTGCTTTTGTTCTTTAGTTGCCACTTTATCCACTATCTTGAGTCCTTAGCTAAGTTACCATCTGGTGTGATATCAGCGTATGACTGAGTCCCATTTGTTCCACTTGCCTTCTTGTTTCTCGCCTTGGCTTTTGCTGGCTATCCTTTACGTTTGTTAGGCCCAGTGCAATTGCCATTTGATTCAACTAAGAAATCATGCCTCACCCATCCCCATGGGCTTTTTCCTGATGGACTTGGTGGAAATATCCTGCAAGTTCCTCATCACTCTGGGGCATGCAAGAAACTTAGAATCCCACCCCTGACACCCTAAAGCAATGAAGGGCTGTAGCACTATTTCAGATTCTGCATAGGAACCTCCTTCAACCACTGAAGATACCATATTAAATGCAGAGTCCTACTAAACATGGGGCTTTTGCTCTAAATGAATAAATTGAATGGGAAATGAGGAGGGAGAATACCTAAGACATCATTTAAAAAATATTTTCCTAACACAGAATTTAACTGGCAGTTATAAGAGTTGATAGACATAAGATCCATGGGCAAAATGACTGTTTCCACAAAACAATTGTTTCATGTTAAATTTTCCCTCAAAGTAATATTATTTTTGGCTGATTAAATAAAGTTTTAAGAAAAAATAACACCAGAGAGACAGAGAAAAAGAGAGAGAGACAGAGGGGACTTTTTTTTTTTTCTTTTTTTGATGCATGCTCTTAAAAGTCTTATTAACTTCAATCCATTTGGGGCTTTGGTAATACTCCTAACATTTTTCTTAAAATGAAGATATTTTTCCATCTAAAATTATCTTTAGTGCTGAGGGACAAGAATAAATCAATCTTTAGCTATAATGATTGAGAGTCTTTGAACTTTTCAAACTGAATCAAATGTCACATGAGTTATCTTTCATCTTATAGCTTTTATTCTAACACAGTTCACTTTAATGACACTCTGTCCACAGATTCATCATCTATTTTTGATCCTTTTAACTTAGAACTTACTCATTTCTTACTAGAAAATTATCCCCCCTCTTCCAAATGATCATTTCTAGAACTAGTATTTTCCTTTTTTATAGAAGCCTGTCTGAAAGTTGTTTCCCTCGAGCTCCCATGAGCTTTAACTTTGTTATTTCAACTCAGGGCAATACCAAGTCCAGAATGGTTTTATGACATTTTTATATACAGAAAATATTAGTACTTTAAAGATTTTTAGGATATGAATAAACATAATTACAATTATCTTAGTGCATTTTGTTTTGATATTTTGATTTATATATTTTACATATTTTTATACTAGCCATTCTTTTTCTTTCCCAGTTGCATTGAGGAATAATTGACAAATTTAATCCTCAGATTTAAAGAGCATAGTGTGATGATTTGCTATACATATATATTGATTCCCCTCGTTGAGCTAACACATCCATTACCTCACATATTTATCTTTAGTTTTGGACTAAAGATAATTTAATTTCCACTCTTTTAGACAATTTCGTGTTTTTTTAAAAATGTATATGGTTTTATATACAGAAAAATATTAATCATCAACTCATAAAATAACATCACGGATTGTAGCCTACCAGGCTCCTCTGCCCATGGAATTCTCTAGGCAAGAATATGAGAGTCGGTAGCCATTCTATTCTCCAGAGGATCTTCCCAACCCATGGATTGAACCCAGGTCCCCCAGATTGCAGTCAGAATCTTTACCTTCTGAGCCACGTGGAAAAGCCTAAAAATAAAATAAGGACGGTTCTAGTGCCTCTCATTTAGGCTCTTAAATGTATGGTATCACTGTAATGAAGACCATTATCAAACACAGAGGTGTTACATAAAGTTCATATAGTTAAAAATGCATATGTTGTGTTTAACATTAGTTATCACTTTGAACCACAAGCAAAACCTCAACTTTAAAAAGAAAGTGATTAATGAATGTATAGCCATACCACTTGCTTTCTAACTGTGATGCTGGAAAAGACTCTTGAGAGTCCCTGGGCATCTAGGGGATCAAACCAGTCAATCCTAAAGCGAATCAAACCTGAATACTCATTGGAAGGACAGATGCTGAAGCTCCAATACTTTAGCCACCTGATGCAAACAGCCAATCCACTGGGAAAGACCTTGATGCTGGGAAAGATTGAAGGCAAAAGGAGAAGAGGGCGGCAGAGAACGAGATGGCAGAGGATTGGATGGCATCACCAATTCAATAAACATGAACTTGAGTGAACTCTGGGGGATGGTGAGGGACAGGGAGGCCTGGCATGCAGCAGTCCATGGGGTCAAAAAGAGTCAGGCTTGACTTAGTAACTGAACAACAATCATTGCTAGACCTCAATTCAGTTGAGTCACTCAGTCGTGTCCGACTCTTGCAACCCCATGAATCGCAGCATGCCAGGCCTCCCTGTCCATCACCAACTCCCAGACTTCACCCAGACTCACGTCCATCGAGTCGGTGATGCAATCCGGCCATCTCATCCTCTGTCATCCCCTTCTCCTCCTGCCCCCAATGCCTCCCATCATCAGAGTCTTTTCCAATGAGTCAACTCTTCACATGAGGTGGCCAAAATACTGGAGTTTCAGCTTCAGCATCATTCCTTTCAAAGAAATCCCAGGGCTGATCTCCTTCAGAATGAACTGGTTGGATCTCCTTGAAGTCCAAGGGACCCTCAAGAGTCTTCTCCAACACCACAGTTCGAAAGCATCAATTCTTCGGCACTCAGCCTTCTTCACAGTCCAACTCTCACATCCATACATGACTACTGGAAAAACCATAGCCTTGACTAGACAGACCTTAGTAGGCAAAGTAATGTCTCTGCTTTTGAATATGCTATCTAGGTTGGTCATAACTTTTCTTGCAAGGAGTAAGCATCTTTTAATTTCATGGCTGCAGTCACCATCTGTGGTAATTTTGGAGCCCCTCAAAATAAAGTCTGACACTGTTTCCACTGTTTACCCATCTATTTCCCATGAAGTGTTGGGACCGGATGCCATGATCTTCATTTTCTGAATGTTGAGCTTTAAGCCAACTTTTTCACTCTCCTCTTTCACTTTCATCAAGAGGCTTTTTAGTTCTTCTTCACTTTCTGCCATAAGGGTGGTGTCATCTGCATATCTGAGGTTATTGATATTTCTCCCAGCAATCTTGATTCCAGCTTGTGTTTCTTCCAGTCCAGTGTTTCTCATGATGTACTCTGAATAGAAGTTAAATAAGCAGGGTGACAATATACAGCCTTGACGTACTCCTTTTCCTATTTGAAACTAGTCTGTTGTTCCATGTCCAGTTCCAACTGTTGCTTCCTGACCTGCATACAGATTTCTCAAGAGGCAGGTCAGGTGGTCTACTATTCCCATCTCTTTCAGAATTTTCCAGGGTTTATTGTGATCCACACAGTCAAAGGTTTTGGCATAGTCAATAAAGCAGAAGTAGATCTTTTTCTGGAACTCTCTTGCTTTTTCCATGATCCAGCAGATGTTGGCAATTTGATCTCTGATTCCTCTGCCTTTTCTGAAACCTGCTTGAACATCTGGAAGTTCACGGTTCACATATTGCTGAAGCCTGGCTTGGAGAATTTTGAGCATTACTTTACTAGCATGTGAGATGAGTGCAATTGTGCGGTAGTCTGAGCATTGACTTTCTTTGGGATTGGAAGGAAAACTGACCTTTTCCAGTCCTGTGGCCACTGCTGAGTTTTCCAAATTTGCTGGCATATTGAGTGCAGCACTTTCACAGCATCATCTTTTAGGATTTGAGATAGCTCAAGTGGAATTCCATCATCTCCACTAGCTTTGTTCGTAGTGATGCTTTCTAAGGCTCACTTGACTGGACATTCCAGAATGCCTGGCTCTAGATGAGTGATCACATCATCGTGATTTTCTGGGTCGTGAAGATCTTTTTTGTACAGTTCTTCCGTGTATTCTTGCCACCTCTTCTTAATATCTTCTGCTTCTGTTAGGTCCAGACCATTTCTGTCCTTTATTGAGCCCATCTTTGCATGAAATATTCTCTTGGTATCTGTAATTTTCTTGAAGAGATCTCTAGTCTTTCCCATTCTGTTCTTTTCCTCTATTTCTTTGCATTGATCACTGAAGAAAGCATTCTTATCTCTTCTTGCTATTCTTTGGAACTCTGTATTCAGATGCTTATATCTTTCCTTTTCTCCTTTGCTTTTTGCCTCTCTTCTTTTCACAGCTATTTGTAACACCTCCCCAGACAGCCATTTTGCTTTTTTGCATTTCTTTTCCATGGGGATGGTCTTGATCCCTGTCTCCTTTACAATGCCATGAACCTCATTCCATAGTTCATCAGGCACTCTATCTATCAGATCTAGGCCCTTAAATTTATTTCTCACTTCCCCTGTATAATCATAAGGGATTTTATTTAGGTCATACCTGAATGGTCTAGCGGTTTTCCCTACTTTCTTCAGTTTGAGTCTGAATTTGGTAATAAGGAGTTCATGATCTGAGCCACAGTCAGCTTCTGGTCTTGTTTTTGTTGACTGTATAGAGCTTCTCCATCTTTGGCTGCAAGGAATATAATCAACCTGATTTCGGTGTTGACCATCTGGTGATGTCCATGTGTAGAGTCTTCTCTTGTGTTGTTGGAAGAGGGTGTTTGCCATGACCAGTGCATTTTCTTGGCAAAACTCTATTAGTCTTTGCACTGCTTCATTCCGCATTCCAAGGCCAAATTTGCCTGTTACTCCAGATGTTTCTTGACTTCCTACTTTTGCATTCCTGTCCCCTATAATGAAAAGGACATCTTTTTTGGGTGTTAGTTCTAAAAGGTCTTGTAGGTCTTCATAAAACCATTCAACTTCAGCTTCTTCAGCATTATTGGTTGGGGCATAGACTTGGATTACTGTGATAATGAACAGTTTGTCTTGGAAATGAACAGAGATCATTCTGTCGTTTTTGAGATTGCATCCAAGTACTGCATTTTGGACTCTTTTGTTGACCATGATGGCTACTCCATTTCTTCTGAGGGATTCCTGCCCGCAGTTGTAGATATAATGGTCATCTGAGTTAAATTCCCCCATTCCAGTCCATTTTAGTTCACTGATTCCTAGAATGTTGACGTTTACTCTTGCCATCTCTTGTTTGACCACTTCCAATTTACCTTGATTCATGGACCTGACATTCCAGGTTCCTATACAATATTCCTCTTTACAGCATCGGACCTTGCTTCTGTCACCAGTCACATCCACAGCTGGGTATTGTTTTTGCTTTGACTCCATCCCTTCATTCTCTCCAGAGTTATTTCTTCACTGATCTCCAGTAGTGTGTTGGGCACCTGGGGATTTCCTCTTTTGGTATCCTATCATTTTGCCTTTTCATACTGTTCATGGGGTTCTCAAGGCAAGAATACTGAAGTGGTTTGCCATTCCCTTCTCCAGTGGACCACATTCTGTTAGACCTCTCCACCATCACCCACCTTTCTTGGGTTGCCCTGCGGGCATGGCTTAGTTTCATTGAGTTAGACAAGGCTGTGGTCCTAGTGTGATTAGATTGACTAGTTTTCTGTGAGTATGGTTTCAGTGTTTCTGCCCTCTGATGCCCTCTTGCAACACCTACCATCTTACTTGGGTTTCTCTTACCTTGGGTGTGGGGTGTCTCTTCACGGCTGCTCCAGCAAAGCGCAACTGCTACTTCAGCAAAGCGCAACTGCTGCTCCTTACCTTGGAGGAAGGGTATCTCCTCACCACTGCCGTTCCTGACCTTCAACGTGGGATAGCTCCTCTAGGCCCTCCTGTGCCCACACAGCCACCACTCCTTGGACGTGGGGTTGCTCCTCCCAGCTGCCGCCCTTGGCCTCGGATGCGGGGTAGCTCCTCTTGGCGGTTCCTGCACCATCGCAGCCTGGCACTCTCCGCCACTGCCCCTGACCTCAGACTGGGGTAACTCCTCTTGGCCACCACCCTTCAGGCATGGGGTCCTCCCGACTTCTGACCCTGACCTCGGACGTGGAGTAGCTCCTCTCGCTGGTGCTTAGTGCGCCGGGCACAGCCGCATGTGCTTAGACCTAGCATAACATTTTGTAAACTGAGGTTTGTTACTAAACTAAGCTACATTCCATTGTCATCACAGAAATGCCAAATAATCTATTAATACAGATTTACTAATATGACACTAATATTGAAAATAGTAGCAGAGTTATTTTCAAATTATACAGAAAAAAGATGATGAGGAGTCTATAAGTAAAAGCAGATCATTTATACATATTAAACATGTAAAGAGCTATCTCATTACTTGGTAACATCTATTCAAGTTGGAGAAAAAAAGCACGATTTTGAGTAAAAGTATTCCACTTGTTTTATAAAACTTACACATGGAAAATATTAGAATTTACATAGTATGCTTTACAAATAATTCAGTTTTATGCAAATAGTTAAAATATTTACTTACATCATTAAAATGTAGACTAATGCCTGTTTCTAGTCTTCTCCAGAAGGTAAGTATATACAGTCATTATTACTTTGGAGATTTCATAGCTGCCTCATTGAACCTTGATGTATCTTGGACTAAATAATTCACATTGCTTATAATAATCTGTCATTTAGTCTACTAGAGTATCTGTCCAAACTGTAAGATTCAGTATATAGTTACAATCAGTGTTGATACTATTTTATGAAAGTGAAAGGAACTGTTAGGGGCTCAGTCGTGTTCAACTCTTTGTGACCCCATGGACTGTAGCCCACCAGGCTCCTCTGTCCATGGAACTCTCTAGGCAAGAATACTGGAGTAGATTGCCATTCCCTCCTCCAGGGGATCTTCCTGACCCAAGGACTGAACACTGGTCTCCTGCATTGCAGGCAGATTCTTTACTGTCTGAGCTATGAGGGAATTATTATATGATTGATTTCAAAATATCAGAATACCGTTTTCACACCCTTGACACTTAAAAGTGAAATGCTTTGATAACAAAGATACTCTCAATTTTAAGATTGCTTCAACTCATTCCATTCTAAGTGAGGTTAAGTATCTTTATTTGTTGTCTAGGATCACAACAAATCCTAGACTTCACAACAAATCCTAGATTTCATGACTTTCTTATCACTTGGAAGCATGTGAATTTTAATGGTAAAACTGTCATTAATTTTTAAAATAAAATTACTAACAAATCTTTAATGACAATATGTACAATTTTGAAATTATCAGATATTTATAAGAACTTATTAATCCAGCGTTCTTATTCCTGTCATCTTTAAGCCGTGATTCATCAGACTGTGGCCTACTCTTCTCTACAGTTGAATGTCATGCAAAAATTCTTTGACCATTTTCAATAGAGGCCAACCTAGTGAGCATAGAGCTCTTATGAACCCTGAGTCAATAACTGTTTTTATCTTTCTATATAATTCCTCTGGTAAGTGTTTTTGCCATTCTCTTTACACTCCTTAACCTTCATTCAGGCTCATACAATATTAAGGATTCAGTTTTCTTGGTGGCAATATCTTGTCTCCTTAATTTTATGGTTTCTCATATACATTAATACATTTGTTCAAGATTAAGTATTTTTTAAAGGCTTCACTATCATACTATTATTATAAAACATTACATTCTTTCACTTATGTGTTTTCCAAATGAATGTATTTTAAGTACTTTTTTTAAACTGTAGTGATTGCTTTGCCTCTTCTTAAACAGATGTGATCATTTTTTGAGAGAAATATCTGGGAATAGCTTTTCTATCATTTCCTTCTTAAGTAGATTTCCCATATTCTGAAACAATAGACATGCATGATTTTTTTCACTCATTCCTTTTCACCAATGTGAAATTTGTACTTGATATCCTTCTCTAGAGAGAAGAAAATGGCAACCCACTCCAGTATTCTTGCCTGGAGAATCTCATGGACAGAGGAGCCTGTCAGGCTACAGTCCATGGGATTGTAAGGGTTGGACATGACTTAGCAACTAAATCACCACCACCACCACCATCCGTCTATAGTCAGTCCAACTGATTCTTTTACTAGTTCTTAGAGATCAAGTCAGTCAATCCTAAAGGAAATAAACCCTAAATGTTCACTGGAAGAACTAATGCTGAAGCTGAAGCTCCAATACTTTGGCCACCTGATGCTAAGAGCCAACTCATTGGAAAAGACCCTGATGCTGGGAAAGACTGAAGGCAAAAGGAAAAGGAGGCTGGAGAGAACGATGGTTAGATAACAGCACAGACTCAATGGACATGAATTTGAGCAAACTCTGGGACATTGTTGGGGACAGAGGAGCCTGGCAGGCTACAGTTCATAGAGTTTCAAAGGGTCAGATAGGACTTAGCAACCAAACAACAATAGTATTTTAATACTTTAAGATCCAACTGCACAAAGATCTCATTAAACATGTTCTTCAGAAAAGTATCATTATGTCCCAAAGAAAAAATGTATGGATTTAGTCTAATCTTTGCTTTTAAACACTGGATTTAAGACTTTCATGAGTCCAGGTGGCACTGCTGTCTGGTTCCCCTTCATTGTGCTATGAGTGCAGTCAAAGGAGAGTTCAGCTGTCAGATTCCGTGTCAGTGGCAGAGACCTGTTTTACTTAAAGTCGCATCCTTTCCAGGGACAACCTGCATTCAATAACTCATGAAACAGGTGGGATAAAATTTCTGTTTTCTTAGCCCACCACAGTCTATTTCTGAAGGCCCTTTTTATTTCCAGGTCTCCTTGTGGGATTGACCAGGTTTCTCATTAGGTCTGAATTGCAGTTTGACTTCATTCTCCACCCAGTCATGTCAGTCCTCCCCTATTCCCTAACCTGCACATCTGCAACACTTGGTAAAGCCCAATAGTGTGATTTTTATATGCAAATATAAGAGATGTTAGAGAGTTACCTCACTGGAATGTCACAGAAAGAAATCAAGATTGTGTCAATATTATATTTTCTGTATGTTTCTCCTCTTGGAGCAAATTCAAGTTTAGGCATATAGAATGAGCCCTAACAGGTCTCAGTAGACACAGGTCTGGATTATAGGAGCAACCAAGGAGGTGGTATATTTGAATGGCATGTTTAAATACTATAAGTCTGAGGTGATTAGAATCTAACAGATAATCTTTGCAAAGCCACCTTATAAATTACAAGAAGTCAGTTCTTTGAGAGTGACTTATTTCAACTTCAGTTACTTCCAGTCACCAATAGATCTATAGTATTTTACAGTCTTATAATAATAAATTAGCATTCAAGGGCTTTTCCTTTCCAGGTTTCTACGGCAACCTCTGTACCACGTACTCGTTAGAAAGAAGTTCTGTTTAATTGATCTACTAATGTATTGCTTAATAGTAACTGTTAAGCAGTCTTTTGTTTCCAGGTCATATTTAGGGTTCACATATTTGCATAAAAGCATTTCATTAGCTGAAACCAATCATTACTAGTAATTTTCTTCCTTTAGTTTAAAATTACTAAACCCTCATTGAGATTTTCTGAATAGCAAATATTTATATCTTGGAGAATAGGCTTTCTGTTTGAGCTTGGCTTGCTTTGTCTCTGTGAGCAGCAAGAAAATTACAGAGCTTGAAAATGTTAATCAGTGAAGACAAAAAGAAGGTGTCTTTTTCTCTAGTTGAAATGCAAATTTACAGTGACGATAACTATAGGCCATATCCAATATTTGATGACAAAGTTGTAATGGATAAATATAATTTAGATACCCAGTAGTTATCCACTGCATAACTTTCACTAATTAGGATTTTCATATGTTCCATTCAGTGCTATTCAGATATTCTTAGCTGAGTTGTTTTTTTGTATTTCAAGCCCATCCAAAGGACCACACTTGAGAATGCTCTGGTCATAAGCTTTAAATTAGAGTAGAAATAAACTCTAATACATATGCTAAGCCCCTAAGTTAATTGAGGGTTTTGGTCAGGGTAGGGAGCTAATATTTATTGGAATACAACATCGAGTATATTCTAAACAGTAGACTAGGAATTTGAAATATGTTAAGTCACTCAGTGATTGGAAACATTTCCACTTCAGAGACAGGAAGAGAAGTCTCTAAAATTTTTTAAATCAACTAATTAGTTTATTCAATAAATATTAAATTTTTATTGTTCATTAACTAAGTTATGTCTCATTTTTTGTGACCCAAAGGACTTCAGGATGCGAGGTTTTCCTGTCCTTCACTGTCTTCTGGAGTTTACTCAAATTCATGTCCATTAGATAAATACAATATGCCAATTATATTAAAATTAAACTAATAAAGAAGATGAGCAAGCATTTATACTCAAGAAATTTGTATGCTAGTTCCATTACATTCAAAAAAAAGGATTAAGCAAATATCTGAATGCTGTTGTATGCCAGGCAGGTGCTGGGGAATGTGACATCATGTCATAGTGTTATATTCAGTGTGATTATGCTAATTAATTGTAGAACAAGGTCTTATACTCAAGTCTTTGATTCTAAACCTTATTTTCTGTCATAGAATGTTTATTTTATCTAAAAAGAAGTGACATGACCATCTCTGGTCCATCTCTACTATTAATACAACTCATGTTAGTAGCTGTTCTTCCAGAGACCTCACTTCCCAAAGTTCATAATCCTGCCTCTCACTGGGAAGATAATAGTTTCCCACTGCATTGCTTCCATTGTTCAGAGCTGCCTGAGATGCTAGTTACAATATAAAACAACTAATTGCCCAGAGGAAAGAAGATAAAGTGAAGGGAGAAGTAGTTTAGGGCATGGAATTGTGGTTCAGTATCTCTGAGAAAAAAATGTGTGTTCTTTAGCTGTGCAAACTAGAAAAATAATTGCTCAATTTCCTTTATCTATAAAATGGCAGTAATTAATATTGTTTATTATAGTGCCTGGAATATCATGAGCATTGCATAATATTTGCTGGGGTTTTTTGGTTCTTTATTTTTGTTACCATTATCCTTCCCTTAGACTTATGATATTGATGAACAAGGAGCAGAGTGTATATTTAGAAGGAAATTCTTGATCTGCATTTTCCATGGGAAAAAAAATTACAAAGAAATACCAAATCTTCATGAGTGCTAAGTCACTTCAGTTGTGTCTGGCTCTTCGCGATGTTATGGACTATAGCCTCCCAGGCTTCTCAGTCCATGGGATTTTCCAGGCAAGAATACTGGAATAGGTTGTCATGCTCTCACCCAGGGGATGTTCCTGACCCAGGGAATGAACACACATCTCCTGTGGCTCCTGCCTTATATGTGGATTCTTTATCGCTGAACCACCAGGAAAACCCATACATCTACAAGGATACTTAAAAATATTAAATAAGTTTTAAAAAGTCAGCAAAATATTTACATGTCACTCTAAGTTTGAGTAACAAAGAAAGCAGCAAATGTGGATGAATTGAAGAGGACCTAGAGTACCTGAAGGACTCAGTCATTCAGTCAGTTCTGTCACTCAGTATGTCCCACTCTTTGTGACCCCATGGACTGCAGCATACCAGGCTTCCCTGCCCATCACCAACCCCCAGAGCTTACTCAAACTCATGTCCATTAAGTCAGTGATGCCATCCAACTATCTCATCCTCTGTCCTCACCTTCTCCTCCCAGCCTCAAACCTTCCCAGCATCAGGGTCTTTATCAATGAATCAGTTCTTTGCATCAGGTGGCCAAAGTATTGGAGTTTCAGCTTCATCATCAGTCCTTCCAATGAACATGCAGGACTGATTTCCTTTAGGATGGACTGGTTGGATCTGCTTGCAGTCCAAGGGACTCTCAAGAGTCTTCTCCAACACCACAATTCAAAAGCATTAATTCGTCAGCACTCAGCTTGCTTTATAGTCCAACTGTCACATCCATACACGACAACTGGAAAAATCATTGCTTTGACTAGACAGACCTTTATTGGCAAAGTAATGTCTCTGCTTTTTAATTTGCTATCTAGGTTAGTCATTGTTTTTCTTCCAAGGAGCAAGCGTCTTTTAATTTCATAGCTGCAGTGACCATCTGCAGTGATTTTGGAGGCCAAAAATAGTCTCTCACTATTTGCATTATTTCCCTATCTATTTGCTATGAAGTGATGGAACTGGAAGCCATAATCTTAGTTTTCTGAATGCTGAGTTTTAAGCCAGGTTTTTTCACTCTCCTCTTTCACTTTCATCAAGAGGCTCTTTATTTCTTCTTCACTTTCTGCCATAAGGGTGGTGTCATCTTCATATCTGAGGTTACTGGTATTTCTCCTGGCAATCTTCCCTTGACTGACTCAAGGGAAGCTAAAAAGTGATTGTAGTTATTAACTTGCTTTTTCTGAATCTTGAATCTGGCAAGTGGAGTGAAATAATCTTTTATCAACTGAGGAGATGACAGGAGAAAATATAAAATATTTTATAGTAGTCACAGGATCTATTTTAACAGTGGACCATCTTACATGAAGCTATCATTGAGGAGGTACAGGTGGGAAATGCCTCCAGTAATAACTTTAGAATACCATATAGATAATGTTCTAAACAATCTTCTACCAACCACAAACCATGTCCAAAGTGTTGTAAGTTTCACCCCTCCAATATCTGGTGTTTGTGTGTAATTATTCACAAAGTTCAAATACAAAAAGTATAGTTACTTCCCTATATCAGGTTCTTACTGTCAATATTCTGGTCTATGGAAATTGATTCTTTCTTGAAAGTTATGACTCTAGTTTATCTCCATTTCAGTTCATTCTTCAGAGATTTCAAAATTCTGTATCTTTTTAGAAATTGCGATTCAGGAAAATTCTACATTTCACCAAAGTTCAATCCAATTACCAAGAGAATTTTTTTTTTTCCAAAATGAATTTTGTTTTCTGAATTTGAAAGTAATGCAGGTTCAGATTTGGAAGGTATAAAGAATCAAAACCAAAAATCATATCTAACTTTATCATCCAGACATATATAATTAATAAATTTAAATATATTTTTCAGGCTAGGATATGCTGCTGTACATTTTGAACACAATTATATGTTCAATATGATTATTTTTAAACAAAATGTGATACAGATGCATGATGTTTTGCAATATCCTTTTTCTCTTAACTATACATCAGAGACAGATTTTTCATGTCAATAAATACACATCTTTATTTAATAGTTGCATACTTATTCAATAGATAGTCAATGATTATGACCTCTGTGATATGCTCCAGTGAACAAATAGTGAAAAAATTAAACGGAGTTCCTGTCCTTGGTAAACTTGTCATGCATATAAATTGGTATTCTTATTTTCTAGAAGAAGCATACTATTGGATTTGTTCAAATTACTTCAACTTCTGATATTTATAGAGTCTGGGGGAGGCAGAGATAATTACACAAACATTAGTTACAGTTCTCTTAGATTCTATAGAGGAAAAATATAGGGCACTCTACGGATATGCAACTAAGGGGTTTGAGCTCCTGCGGTGTGGGAGTTTGCTCTGAAAGCTGAAGGATGAATGGCAGTTTGGTACAGGGTTAACGAGACTGGTCTGCAGGTGGAGGACAAAAAGAATGTGAAAGAACAGCACAAGCACAGTCATCTCATGATTTTTCTGGATTTTACTTAAGATTTGTGAAATCATAGAGCAGAGAAGCACCACCACAGAACTCAAGACATTTTGTCACAGACTCATTGGCATTTAATTTGCTAACTCTTCTTTCCTCCAGATCCATTCTGCTCCAACTTTGCTTTTCTTCCAAACTTCTTATTTTTATCATATAATTCTCTCAGGAAAATGCTCATCATCCTGGAACTTTAGAATAGTCTCTAACTCTAACTGATTTTCTTATAGGGAGAATGGAAAATTCAGTTCATTAAAGAGACTATATTTTGACCTTGGTAATTAGATTGATGCTATTAAAGCATTATTTTTGAAACTTTAAAGATTATTACTCATTTAAAACTATTTTTCAAAATACTGGAGAAAATAAAAATCAATAAAGAAGAGACAAAAAGCAAATTGGAAAAAAAAAACATGCTAAACAAACAAAAGAATATAAAAAAAGTTTCTGTAAAAGTGAAAAAGAGAGTTAAGTTTTACTTGTAAGAGACAATGAATCTTAGATTAGTTCTAAATATGTCAAAGTTTATGATATTTACAAACAAAATTGGTGCAGGATAACTGAAAACGTTTTTGAAAGAAATGATATGTGCAAAAAAGGAGGAATTGCAAACTTGGTATCAAAGTAAATGGAAACAAGATATGCTAAAAATATATGTCAAAAAATCCCATATACTAAATAACATTATATTGCAATATATAAATGAAAATTATTAGAAAAAAAAAGTTGATCAAATCACAATAGTTTCAGCAGAGTTAACAATTCCTCTGAGTTTGATATATGAAGAATATAAAGACGGTTTTGAACGTTACAAATATTGCCCCTAATGTTAAAGTTTCCTACCCACTCACATGTTATGCTCTACCATATATATAAATACACAAATGCACATATACATACATAGATCTTCATAACACATGATACATATTACATACCATACATGTTACATAATAATATATACAAATTTCTGATTTCATTTTCTAGTATATATATTTTCTTACATTATTATATGTTATATACTACTACATTTTCTATTTCTTGTTTGGAGTCATGATTTAAAAAGGGCTGGTGCATGGGGATCACCCACAGAGATGTTATGGGGAGGGAGGTGGGAGGGGGTTTCATGTTTGGGAACACATGTAAGAATTAAAGATTTTAAAATTTAATTAAAAAAAAAAAAAAAAAGTGTCCTCTCTTAGTAAATCATATATTTATAATTATATAATACACATGATTAACAGAAAACATTATATGATGCATTTATGAATATGTGCTTATAATTACATGCATGTACATATGAAAGAGAAAGAGGTAGCCTTACAAATAATTATTTAAAAAGAGAAAACTGTAATAGAATAATATAGAATATGATTACATTATATGATCTCATGTATATGAAAATTAAACACAATTTTCCTTGGTAGAAAATTTTGCTATATATTATTATATTATGCTTTTTATATAATTATATAATATTATAAATTATAAATAGCCTAAGGAACATAATTAAACAGTCTTTGTTGACTATATATAAAGATTTAGTAGATATATACATATATAAATGTATTATATTGCATGTCTATACTAAAGTATATCATCATAGTATATTTACTCACAATGAATAATTGCTACTATGAATGAATTGTATATTTATTCATTTATTTGCTTATTCATTTTTCAAGGGAAATAGTTTCTTAAACATGACTTTAAAAAGTAAGGAAGAAACCATAGCCATAAACACTAAATTGAAAATTACATGTCACAAAAAGCATTAAAATTTGAAAACTTAGATAAAAATAAAAATGTTATATATATAATGGCACATATGTAAGGATTTGACATTAAATCCTTAATATAAAGTGTTATCTTTAAAATCAACATTTAAAAAACAGTAGTCCACTTGAAAACTGGATAATATTTACATATATGCGCCTAGTTGAAGCAGCTAATTTGAACACACCTATTTAATTTCTAGCCTTACTGATACTTACACATGCTCATGTAGGTATCCTGCACTGTTACACTTCATAGTGTTTCTGATATTGAATTGAAATTTGTTTTTCTTCCTTCTCCATTAAACTACTGACTTCTCTAATGTGTGGTCTGTATTTGAATGATCATTTTATCTGAATGGCCTTGCCTGGTATCTGATCTACTAATGTAAGAAAGACAGATGAAAAAGATATGAGGAAAAGAGATTGTGATGAGAAGTTATTGATCACTCTACTTTTTTTTTATTTTAAATGGCTTTTTGAGAAAAATAAATGTGAGCTCAAAATTTAAACTATGTAAAAGTAATATTTCAGATATGTTCTTTGTTTTCTATTTTCTTCATATATATATAAACATATGTGTTTATTGGTATATATATTTAGGTCCAATGCTTAATTTACTATGCATATAAATTAGCTTTAGTCACTGGTAGATACATACTATTGGTTTCGTCAAATTACTTCAATTTCTGGAAGTAAATGTAGTTTTACATTTAAATTCAAATTGTTACTGACATAGTTATGCTGCATTCAAAAAAAAAATTGAAATGTGTTTTTTAAATATCTGTCTTTCAATCTGTCCCTAATAGAACAATCTTTATTCCTGGAGTTGAATCATCTAACTACTCACGACTCCCAGATATTTTCCCACCACATTTCTAAAAATTATTTTTGCAGCTTCCTTATTCTAAAAAAATATTCTTTAGATATGGTTCAGCATAATTTACAGTGAAAGTGTACTAAAAAATGAAAGAAATGTGTAGCATAATTCAACCTGCTTGGATATTTAAAAGCTTTTCAAAAAATATGTTTTAAAAAAGTGTTTTAGATAATTATTAGAACTTCACATAGTTACAGACTGTCTACCATTTCAGTATTTTTCTTTTCTTTTATCAAAGTGTTATTTCAAAACATTCTTTAAAAATTTGATTAGTTCCCTTGGACCTGGAACATGAATTATGTTATAACATAATTCCACTTCAAATTACTAAAACTAAATATATGCCTAATTATAGATATTAATTATATATTATTATTTATAAAGTATAGTAATTATTTCCTTTGAAAAAAAAGATTAATCATTTATTTATTTAGCTGCACTGGGTCTTAGTTGCAACATGCAGGTTCTAGTGCCCTGACCAGGAATCAAACCCCCTGCCTGGAGAGCATGGAGTCTTAGCCATTGTACTACTTAGGAAGTCCTTTTCCCTTAATTTTTAATTTAAAAGAACATCTTTTATATTACTTAGGATGTCAGTATATTCATATAAATGTCTATTTCCTCTTCCAGCACAATAAATCATATTCCTTTTGCATCCTTAAAAATTTATTGTTTGTAATGAATATTTATTTGCTTGATTTATTGCAATATCATTCACAGCACATACAAGAAGAGTTCAAACAAGTAGTTTAATTTTAAAAGATGATTTTTTTTTAATTCAAAAAGTGAAATTCCTGTATTATAAAGAAAAATATAAGGCTATTTGGTATAAGTAATCTTATTTAAATAAGCTCTAACTTTTTTATAATATCTGATATTTCTACTGCTTTATATTTGATGACATCACTATTCAGAGATGACCAGGTAAAAACTCAAGTTCTTAAGTAATTATTTAATATAATCTAACATTTCCTTATTGAAAAATTAATAAAAATGGGAAAGAGTACAACCAAAACACAAACCTCCTTTTCTCTGTGCCCCTCAGTCCCGTTCTTCCATTATAACCACTGTAAATAGTTAATTCTGTATGTTTTTAAATCATAGCTAGTTGAAAAGTGACTCCTTTTGTTTTCCTTAAACCGAAGATGAGGGTTCTTGGACTTCTTAATTTTATAGCCTGGTTAAAGACAGACATGGACAGAGGAGTCTGGCAGGGTAAGTCCATGGGGCTGCAAAGAGTTGGACACAACTGAGAGACTGAGCACACACACATGCACACACACACACACACACAAAGCCTGGGTAATGGAAATTGACAGAATTTATAATTGCATGATGTCCTCTTTCTCTGGGTTCCTGTGCCTCTACCTATCTGTGCCTGCTTTTTCACATCATACTTTTTATTATTGACTCCATAGATACTATCAGAAGGTCTGAGCTAATGAGAAACACAATTTGACTAATGATTTATAAGAATTATGGACTGATAGACTGACAAGAAGTTAACAGGACAAAGACAGAAACAGGGAGAAGTTTTTGTTCAGTCGTTCAGTCATGTCTGACTCTTTGCAACCCCATGGACTGCAGCACGCCATGCTTCCCTGTCCTTCACCATCTCCCAGAGTTTGCTCAAACTCATGTCCATTGAGTCAGTAATACCATCCAACCATCTAATCCTCTGTGGTCCCCTTCTCTTCCTGCCTTCAACCGTTCACAGCATCAGGGTATTTTCCAAAGAGTCAACTCTTCATATCAAGTGGCCTGGAGGAGGGCATGGTAACCCACTCCAGTATTCTTTCCTGGAGAGTCCCATGGACAGAGGAGCCTGACAGGCTACTTGTCCATAGGGTCGCAAAGTTTTGGATGCAACTGAAGCAACTTAAGATGCATGCATGCACTTCATCAGAACCATGATTATTCTTTCTCACACTTGAAATCTCTCAGACTTCTCTGCGCTCAAACAGAAAAAAATGATCTCTGCTTTTGAGGGCTCAAGGGATTAGCTTGAGGCCACCAGGGTAATCGAGGACCTATCTTGCAATGTCATTTTAATTACATATTTAGAATCCCTTTTGCCATGTAATGCAACATATTCACAGATTTGAAAGGAAGAAGTTGACATGAGGGGAAGAGGTCATTCTACCCACCACACCATCCAAATGGATATTTTTTATAAGCAGTTAGACATATCATAAATAGTATTTATGGGAAAAGTTCATAAAAAATGGAGAGGAGAATCATGAGCCTATACATGATATATCAAGCCACAACACTGCAGGTTATTGTGGTTTAGTTGCTAAGTCATGTCTTTTGTGACCCCATGAACTGTAGCCCTCCAGGCTCCTCTGTGCATGGAATTTCCCAGGCAAGAATATTGACATGGGTTGCCATTTCTTGCTCTAGGGGAACTTCCTGACCCAGGGATCAAACCTACATCCCCTGCATTGGCAGACAGATTCTTTACCACTGAACCACCTAGGAAGCCAACAACACTGGAAAAGATCAGCACCCCACCCTTGCCCCCCACAAAAAGTACAGGTAGATAGAAAAGAAAATATGTCTAAGGTTTGAACGCCATATTATTTCAGTGCTGAGAACTGTGGAAAGCAGGAAGAAACTGCAAATGAAGAAAGGAAAAACATGTGGGCAGCGAGGCAGGTTAAAAAAAGAGTAGAAGAGAAATGTCTGTCTTCTGATTATTTCCATATTCTCGGTGAATTAGCAAAGTCATGGGTTAACCTGGAGAGTAGAAAAGGAAGTGTTACAGATTAGAAAAAAGAGAAAAAGGAATAAAATAGACAACTTAGGTAGAGTAGAGTGGAAGTATAAATGGATTAAGAATATACAGTTTGTCTAAAATTATTAAATCAGCTGATGAAATTTTACTAGTGTTAATGTTTATATTCCTTACAATTTCTTTACATTCAACAGGGATTTTCCATAAATACCTTTCCTTTCTCCCTATTTTAGCTTATTTATATTCCCATTGTTCTCAAAGGATGCCTCTTAACTCTGATACAAAATTTGCCCTTTCCAACTTCTTCTGTGCTTCAAATTTGCCTAAATGTCAACTTCTCAAGGAGACCAATCACAAATTTCCATTTTATCTCTCCTGATTTTTATTACCTGGCTCTAGAGTTCCTTGTTTTCATAGCACTTAATTTACTACATACTAATTTTACTATTTTTGTTCTTACTATTCATCGCTTGCCCACACAGCTCTATAGTATAAACCCTACAAAGGTAGAGGTCTTTGGTCACTGAAATATTTAAAATCCTTGAATAAAGCTTAACACTCAACATGCCAGCAAATCTGGGAAACTTCCCAGAGGCCAGAGGTCTGGAAAAGGTAGGTTTTCATTCCAAGCCCAAAGATAGGCAATGCCAAAGAGTGTTCAAGCTACTAATCAATTGCACTCATCTCACATGCTAGCAAAGTAATGCTAAAAATTCTCCAAACTAGGCTTCAATGGTACATGAACTGGAAATTCCAAATGTTCAAGCTGGATTTAGAAAAAGGCAGAAGAATCAGAGATCAAATTGCCAACATCTGTTGGATCATAGAAAAAGCAAGAGAATTCCAGAAAAAAATATCTACTTCTGCTTCATTGACTACATTAAAGACTTTGACTGTGTGGATCACAACAAACTGTGGAAAATTCTTAAAGAGATGGGAATATCATACTACCTTACCTGCCTCCTGAGAAATCTGTATGCAAGTCAAGAAGCAACAGTTAGAAACAGACATTGGACCAGATGTGGAACAATGGATTGGTTACAAATTGGGAAAAGAGTATGTCAAGGCTGTATATTGTCACCCTACTTATTAATTTATATGCAGAGTACATCATGCAAAGTGCTGGGCTGGATGAAGCACAAACTGGAATCAAGATTGCCAAGAGAAATATCAATAACCTCACATATGCAGATGACACCACTCTTATGGCAGAAAGGGAAGAGGAATTAAAGAGCCTCTAGATGAAGGTGAAAGAGGAGAATGAAAAAGCTGGCTTAAAACTCAACATTCAAAAAATTAAGATAATGTCATCTGGTCCCATCATTTCATTTGAATGCAGAGTTCCAAAAATAGTGAGGAGAGAGAAGGGAATTTCCTCAGTGATCAGTAAAAAAAATAGAGGAAAACAATAGAATGGAAAATACTAGAGATCTCTTCAAGAAAATTAGAGATATCAAGGGAAAATTTCATGCAAAAGTGGGCACAATAAAGGACAGAAACGGTATGGACCTAACAGAGGCAGAAGATATTAAGAAGAGGTGGCAAGAATACACAGAAGAACTATACAAAAAAGATCTTCATGACCCAGATAACCACAATAGCGTGATCTCACCTAGAGCCAGATACCTGGAATGTGAAGTCAGTGGGACTTTGGAAGCCAAACTATGAACCAAGCTAGTGGAGGTGATGGAATTACAGTTAGGCTATTCCAGATCCTCAAAGATGATGCTGTGAAAGTGCTGCACTCTATAGGCCAGCAAATTTGGAAAACTCAGCGGTGGCACAGGACTGGAAAAGGTCAGTTTTCATTCCAATTCCAAAGAAAGGCAATGCCAAAGAATGCTCAAACTACAGCACAATTGAACCCATCTCACTTGCTAGTAAAGTAATGCTCAAAATTCTCCAAGCCAGGCTTAAACAACATGAATGATGAACTTCCAGATGCTCAAATTGATTTTAGAAAAGACAGAGGAACCAGAGATCAAATTGCCAACATCCATTGGGTCATCGAAAAAGCAAGAGAGTTCCAGAAAAACATCTACTTCTGCTTTATTGACTATATCAAACCCTTTGACTGTGTGGATCACAAAAACTGTGGAAAATTCTTAAAGAGATGGGAATACCAGACCACCTGACCTGCCTCTTGGGAAACCCATATGCAGGTCAGAAAGCAAACAGGTAGAACTGGACATGGAACAACAGATTGGTTCCAAATCGGGAAAGGAGTACATGAAGGCTGTATATTGTCACCTTACTTATTTAATTTATATGCAGAGCACATCATGCAAAATGCCAGGCTGGATGAAGTACAAGCTGGAATCAAGTCTGCAAGGAGAAATATCAATAACCTCAGATACAAAGATGACACCATCCTTATGGCAGAAAGTGAAAAAGAACGAAAGAGCCTCCTGATGAAAGTGAAAGAGGAGAGTGAAAAAGCTGGCTTAAAATTCAACATTCAGGAAACTTAAATCATGGCATCCAGTCCCATCACTCCATGGCAAATAGTTCGGGAAATAATGGAAATAGTGAGAGATTTTTATTTTGAGGGGGCTTCAAAGTCACTGCAGATGGTGACTCCAGCCATGAAATTAAAAGATGCTTGCTCCTTGGAACAAAAGCTATGACTAACCTAGATAGCATATTAAAAAGCAGAGACATTACTTTGTTAGCAAATGTCCATCGCATCAAGGTTATGGTTTTTCCAGTAGTCATGTATGGATGTGAGAGTTGGACTATGAAGAAAGCTGAGTACCAAAGAATTGATGTGCCATATAATTCAAAACTGTGGTGTTGGAGAAGACTCTCGAGAGTCCCTTAGAATGCAAGCAGATCCAACAAGTCCATCCTAAAGTAAATCAGTCCTGGATATTGATTGGAAGGATTGATGCTGAAGCTGAAGCTCTAATACTTAGGCCACCTCATGTGAAGAACTGACTCATTGGAAAAGACCCTCATGCTAAGAAGGATTGAGGGTGGGAGGAGAAGGTGAGGACAGAGGATGAGATGGTTGGATGGCATCACGGACTTAATGGATATGAGTTTGAGCGAGCTCCAGGTGTTGGTGATAGAAAGGGAAGCCAGGTGTGCTGCAGTCCATGGGGTCACAAAAAGTTGGACATAACTAAGTGACTGAACTGAACTGAATGAGATATGGAAACAGTGCGAGATTTTATTTTTTGGGCTCCAAAATCACTGCAGGTGGTGATTGCAGACATGAAATTAAAAGATGCTTGCTCCTTGGAAGAAAAGCTATGAGAAACCTAGACAGCATATGAAAAAGAGGAACCGTTACTTTGCTGACAAGTTCCATATAGGCAATGCTATGGTTTATCCAGTAGTCATGTATGGATGTGAGAGTTGGACCATAAAGAAGGCTGAGGGCTGAAGAATTGATATTTTTGAATTGTGGTGTTGGAGAAGACTCTTGAGAATCCCTTTGACTCTAAGGAGATAAAACCAGACAATCCTAAAGGAAATTGGTCCTGAATATTCATTGGAAGGGCTGATGATGAAGATGAAGCTCCAACACTTTGGCTACCTGATGTGAAGAACTGACTCGTTGAAAAAGATCCTGATTCTCCGAAGGAATGAAAGTAAGAGGCGAAGGGGACAACAGAGGATGAGAGTTCGATGGCATCACCGACTCAATTGACATGAGTTTGTGCAAGCTCTGGGTGTTGGTGATGGACAGGGAAGTCTGGCATTCTTCCGTCCATGGGGTAGCAAAGAGTTGGACACAACTGAGTGACTGAACTGAACTGAACTGAATGCTTAACTTATGAAAGAAAATTGACATATATCTTTTGAAAGAAGAGAAAAATTTTGAGATGCCCATTAAGTCTAAAATGAGCTTGGATTACAGAACTTAAGTACATATTTATATATGCACCTCTAGGCTGCATAAGACTAGTTGACCTTTTCTGTACTTTTACAAGTCATCAATGTAAGCCATTTATATTGATACAAAACTATTAAATGTGGAAAATGAAATGAAATCTAAGCATAAATGCATGCATGCTTGCTAGTCTTCAGTTGTGTCCAACTCTTTGTGACTTTATGGATTGTATTCCACCAGGCTCCTCCATCCATGGGGATTCTCTAGGCAAGAATACTGGAGAAGGTTGCCATGCCCTTCCCCAGGGCGTCTTCCTGACCCAATTATCGAATTCATGTCTCTTATGCATTGGCAGGTGGGTTCTTAACCACTAGCACCACCTGGGAAGCTCCTAAACATAAATATAGAAAGCGAAATAAAATCTAGTATGCAATTTTCGAATTCTGGATAGTACTATCATTTATGGATGGGAAGTGGAATAAGATCCCAGTGACATGAGAGTTATTGTACCTCACCCTGCAGGTTATATTTCCAGAGGACGCTCTTGATTAGCAGACAAGTTCCATCAGAGGATGAGCAAGGCAATGAAAAGTCTAGAAACAAGTTCAACAAAGTGTGGAAATTAAACTTGAATGAAATAAAATTCCCCAAGAAGATAACAAAGTGGTTTAAAATTTCAGATAAAAGAAGGACTCTCATTAGGACTAATTGGTGATGATTCATGGGATTCAGGCATGCAATTAATAAAAGGAAGATTTTGATAGCAATTGGAGATGCCCCACTATAGAAGAGGAGATTCCCAAATACACGGTGCATTATCATTAGCTGCTTGAGTTAGTGACAACTTATTGGCCAGGTCACAGGTATTGTTTGATAGGTTGAGAGTTTGCACTAAATAACAGCTAAGATCTTTTGTACATTATAGTTTGAGAATTATGTAACACAAAAGTTAGCTTTATGTAATGACTCAACCTATTCTAATTTTTATTTTCTTTTGTATGCTTCTTTAAGCATTTGCTTTTTTATATTTTAAAATACTTTTCATTGAGATATTTTCAGCATAATATGAAAACTGCATAATTTTACATTTACTAGAATTAGTTAAATAATTATAAAATGATTTTTTCCTTCCCTGCATGAATTTTAAAAATTTTAAATATCAATTAAATTTTACTTTGGAAAATTTATTGAGGTGGGCAAACGTTTTGCTCTTCTGTTATGCTTATACTTTTCATAGAAATCCACCTCTTTAAAATAGCACCTATATGACACTGTTATTAACCATGTAGACTATGATGTTTACCAATCACTTGTATATTTCTCTGACAGTCTTGCAGTAGGACATATGTGATTCAAATTCTGAATCTTGAACCTCTATTTTGGTAAGAATTTCTTGTGGAATCACTAACAACTCTTAAAATCAATCAAAATGAAATGTTACAAAACCCCTGCAGTTTGACTGTGGTAATTGTGTTTTGCTCTACATTCCTATATCCATTAGCCATGAAGTCAAACTAGATTTTAAACCTTCCTTTGAAATTAAGGTGGAATCTAGGATCAATAGAATCCTGCTCCTGGAAAAAAAATATCAAAGGTGAGCATTTGATTCTAATTATTTTAAGATCTCATCTTTGCCCATAGTTAACTTCATTATTATTTAAAGTGATAAGTTCTCCTAAGTACTATAGGAGGAAAAAACATTTTTAAAAGTTTTAAACATTGGGGGTGACTTTTTCTTGAATAAAATCCATGTTTCTATCTCTTACAAATGCTATAGTAGGCATTTTTTTTTTTTCATTTCTTTAAGAAAACTATCAGCCACAAAAAACTGAGTGATGAGGAATTTGGGCATTTATTTTTTTCTTCTTAATTCATTAATGAAAAGCTTTTGAATACTCATGTGTCAGACATTGGGGGGAATACTGGGCAATCAAACATGACTGCATGAGGAGTTAAACACAGGCAATGAACCCAGTTACTAAGAGCCACATCTCCATTCCACCTCATCCCATCTGCCTTTACCAATTGACAAGCAGAAGAAAATAAATCTACCTACTTTGCCAACTTTATGTTCCAAATATATTAATTAAAATGCAAATTTTGATGGAAAAACATTTAAAAAAAGAATAAAGTAACATAGAAATTTATGAAGCCTCAATCCTTCGGCAGTAAGGGCAGAGTAAAAATGCTACCCTACTCTGCTTTCTCATTAAGCTTCAAACTTAAGACTGTTGACACCTTTATCTTTCTAGTACAAGCTACCTTAAAGCATTTTAGAAACAGGTCAGACACAAGTAGTGGCATTTTAATGTTGATATTCTATGTATCTAGTTCTAAGTAGTAATATCTCTTCTTGAGTATTTCACTCAAAACATCAAATTCTGCCTGCTGCTCAATCAAGAAACATTGGTTTTATGTGGCTCCAACTATCTGTGTCTACTGAGTTCATCTGCGCATTCCATTTTGCTTATTAAATTAATCCACCTTATTTCATTTGGGCTTTCTTGGTGGCACTAATGGTAAAGAAGTTGCCTGCCAGTGCAGGAGATGTGAAAGACAGGGATTCAATCCCTGGGTCAGGAAGATCTGGATGAGGGCAACTTACTCCAGTATCTTGCAGGAGAATCCCCATGGACAAAGGAACTTGGAGGGCTATAGTCCATGGGGTTGCAAAGAGTCGGATATGACTGAGCAATTAACATTTACTTACTTCATCTGGAATAATTTTGTATTGACTTTTTAAAGTATGTGATTCAATAGCAAGAATTGAAGCCAAAAAATGTTCTTTCTATTGTCACATGAGGTCTGTTTAGAATTATTAGGCATTTAGGTTATTATAACTTCTGTTATGCTGAAGGAGTATATTATGGTAGAATCATCAACTGTAACCTTGCTTTTTTCAATTAACTAAGGGAATATTGTTTAAAGTACAGAATAAGTTATATTAAACAGTGTCATTCCATTAATTACAGTTTGGTATAAATTGGGCATCAGTCATTTGAAATACTGGTGGTGATATATCTTTAACTCCTTTCTTTTTTCCCTTTTGATACTGTGCACGTCTGGAAAGCTGGCAGAAGCCAATTGTGTAGCCTGAGCGAGACTAATGATGCCCTAGTACTCTCTGTCTCAGCTTTTGCATAGTCTCAGCCCTCTTTTGAGGAACAATTCAATAAGCTCCGTTGTTTTGAAACATTTCCACTTAATGAACTACTTAGAAGCCTTTTTCTATTGCTTGTTTTTGTCTCTGTTCCTTTCTTAGCCATCACACTTCCATTGTGAGATAAGAGTGAAATATGTTCAATAGCTATAGCTGAAAGAAAAGCTCTGCCAAGTGGATATGTTCGCTGGTACTTTTAGAAGGTTTAGAGGGAGAGGCGGTAAGCTGATCAGCAGTAAATGCCATCTAGGTCACAACATTGCCACTGCCGCTGGCACAAAGATATTGATTCTCTGCTTCCATGGCTCTTTGATGTTGCCTAAGAGCACTGATGTAGAAAAAAAATATATCGACCCATTTTGCCAGACGTGCAGTGAAAGGTGTTTCTCTTGGTGGGAAGCATACGAATGGAATTCTCTTTTTATTCAAGTATTGGAAAATAGGGATGCCCTGGGGGTTCAGAAATAACCTCTCCTATGATGCTATATGGTTGCTTTAGATTTAATTCTGTTCAAATTTTGTGGATGGGTATAGATTCTGTAACTCATATAGTATTAACCTTTTCCTAGTAAGAAGTTTAATTCCTTAAAAACCCTAGAACTCAAAGATTGGATTTTTTCAGTCTTTATTTAAAAATCTAGAAGAAATTTTACTGCCATGAATGTTTCCATGTCTTTTAAAAGAAAGCATAGTACGTTGTGCAGAAGCTCCTAAAAAGTTTGAATTCTACATGAGCTCTCATTCCAAACTTTAGCTTACATGGGAGTCCATTTCTTTTGAAAGGCATTAGGATTTTGGGGGGCTTGTTTATGTTAATGAAATTCTTTTTACTGTTTCTCTTCTGCATTTCATGGCCAAGCACATATCTACAGATTTATAAGTCTCTGAAAATACTCTGTCAGAAGAGCCTGAAAATTTATTTATGAACTACTTTCCACAAATGGGTTAAATCTTACTGATGTGCTCCACTTTCAGTATGCAATAATTCAGTGATGTGTCACTTCTGTTAATCAAAATTGCTTTAGCCCTCTTTTTGCAAAACAGAAGCAAATGTCATTCTTTTACTAGAACAAGCTGCTTATGAGATTTACATTTTCTCTAGTCAACACTTAAAATCAGCTTGAAGACTGAGAAACCTATCTAAAAGAACATACAATAAAAACAGACTCAGATCTTTTTTTAAATTTTTACTTTATTTTACTTTACAATACCGTATTGGTTTTGCCGTACATTGACATGAATCTGCCACTGGTGTACATGAGTTTCCAAACCTGAAGCCCCCCAAAACCAGTTGGCATCCGTTTTGTCCTGACTGGAGCTGCTAATGTACTAAACAGATGCTTAAACAGATCCCTCAGAAGCAGCATGGCTTTTCACTTCCTGCTTGTTATATGACAAATCAAATTCAGTTGAAACTGTGGTTTCTAGAAACCTAGTTGAAAGAGATAGTGTGACTTTCCGCTTTTTATCACAACTGTCCACCATGATTTAATCACAGGCAAGTTTTCTGAATTACTATTTGACTATGTATTTTACATTTGTGGCATTTTGACACTAAAGCATTTTACTATTTGCCAATGTCTTCCTCTTTAAATTGGCATACAAAGCTTGAATCACCTGAATTATATTTGAATTGCTTCAATTAAGGAAAAAATTAAATTATCTAGCAGAAAACAATTTGTGACCCAGAACTCTGATAGCATCTCTATGATGTGAGTTGTAAACACTGGAGAGAAACTAAAATCTCAAGAGTGGGCTATACCCCTGGGTTCCCTAACATGTAATCGTATGCATGCTTAACTGCTAAGTCCTGTTGACTCTTTTCAACCCATGAACTGTAGTTCCTCTGTCTATGGGATTCTCCAGGCAAGAATACTGGAGTTGGATTGCCATTTCCTCCTGTAGGGGATCCTCCCAACCCAGGGACTGAACCTGGGTCTCCTGCATTGGCAGGTGGATTCTTTATTACTGAGCCACCTGGCAAGCCCAACATGTGATTAATCACAATAATTTATGCTTAAAGTTTCATCTAAGGGCTCATATTAATGGTAAGATTTCCTGGAGAGTAAAATTTTAGAGACATATATCAGGGCATTATGGACCTAGATACTATTAGATAAAGTGCTAAAATACTGTTTCTAAACTGTTCTTCTTAATTTATTTTTAATTAAGATTATACTATCATTTGATTAGATTTTAAAAACTAATGAACTGAGAGAATTTTCTGACTTTGCAAACTTTTTACTTTTCTAGTCAAAGAAGGAAAATATGCTTATGAGCAATTTAACTAAAATTTATAATTCATAATTGGGCACTCCTTGAAAATAGTCATTTTGAGATTTTCAGCAACACCATAAATAATGCACAGTAATTTTCCAAATGCAGAATTAACTACTGTATTTTTTGGTCAAAATTAGCTGTGATTTCCTAGAGGCAACTTTGTTTTATTTTGAAACAAACAAACAAACAATGTTTTATATTCTTTATTGAAATGAAACATATATGTATATAGATATATAATGGTATAAATATACATGTGTATATATATATATGATAATAAAACAAGACCTGGAGCTGACTGTGGCTCAGATCATGAGCTCCTTCTTGCCAAGTTCAGGCTTAAATTGAAGACAGTAGGGAAAACCACTAGGGCTTTCAAGTATGACCTAAATAAAATCTTTTGTGAATATACAGTGGAGGTGACAATAGATTCAAGGTATTAGATCTGGTAGACAGAATGCCTGAAGAAATATGGACAGAAGTTTGTAAGATTGTACAGGAGACAGTGACCAAATAAAAAGAAGCTAAATCTCCAATACTTTGGGCACCGGATGCGAATAGTTGACTGATTGGAAAAGACCCTGATGCTGGGAAAGATTGAAGGCAGGAAGAAAAAGGGGCTACAAGGAATGAGATGGTTGGATGGCATCACCGACTCAATGGACATGAGTATGAGCAAATTCCAGGAGACAGGGAAGGACAGGGAAGCCTGGTGTGCTGCAGTCCATGGGGTCACAGAGTCAGACATGACTTAGTGACTAAACCGCAACAACCATATGATGGTGTAAGGATGTGGTTCACTTGGTTTTAAAAAGCATAATTGTGTAATCATGAAGAGAAAACATTTTGAAATCATTAAAAACATAAACTCTGATTCATCCTTGGACAAAATAATTCTTCTCCAACATTTTTGTTTTCAATAATGTGACGATTGCCCTGGTGTGAACCATATAGAATTGTCTAAGAAATGTGTCAATAGATGTTTTGTTTTATTTGTTCTCCTTCAAGAGGCCATTATTATATATGTGACCACTGTGAATTATTTTCATTTGGCAATATCCCCAGCACAAAGCAGGGATCTATTTACAATCATTTGGGTGACATCTTGATCCCTAGCTTGTACAGTGACTGGACACTTGACACTTATCACAGAATTAAATTAGGGTATTTTTAATTCTTTACATTATTTTCTTATAAATAAAAATAAAAAACAAAGAATACCTCATGCTTAGACTTTATAAATAAAGTTTAAATTTATAATAGAAAAATTTCATTTTGATCTGGATAAAAAGATATATCAGAAAATTACATTTTACAAAACTCAAAACACTGCTTAAACAGTAAGCCAGTGATGGAAGGGTGACTTTTCCCCTGATCTTTTAAACTAAATAGCCAATACCCAAATGTGTAATCAAAAAAAGTGGTTGATATTATATTAATCATGTTTTATTGATTCAAAACAACCTAATAGAGGATTTTTGAAGTCTCAAGGGTGACTAATTTTTAATGCTAATTCTCATTTAAACATTTAAAAAAATATTTATTTATTGACTGTGGTGGGTCTTTGCTTCTGAGTGAGGGCTTTCTCTAGCTTTAGTGAGTGGGCCTAGTCTTCGATGTAGAGCGTGAGTTTCTCATTGCAGCGGCTTCTCTAGCGCAGCACAGGTTCTAGGTTCCTGGGCTTCAGTAGTTGTGGTAACAGGCTTAGTTGCTCTGTGGTGTGTGATTCTGAGGCCAGGGATCGAACCAATGTCCCTTGCATGCAAAGCAGATTCTAAACAACCAGACCACCTGCGAAGCCCTCATTTAAACATTTTACATCTTTAGTCTGTTAACATTTTTTTGGTTTGTGCTTGCTCAGTCATCTCCTGTTCTTTGTGACCCCATGGACTGTAGCCTGCCCGGCTCTTCTGTCCCTGCGATTATCCTGGTAAGAATTCCTAATTTGGAATTTGAAACTTTAAACCTCCCATCTTTGGTCTCTTTTATGATCTCCTTGTAGTAAACAAAAGCATGTTTCATACTTGCAATATTAAACATGTATTGTGAATTTTTTATAACTCTTTAATTGACTGTATTGAAGAGTACTTGATATGATCTATTAAAGTATAATTCATAGATAATATAATTTGCCCTGTTTAGATGCATAGTTCTATGAGTTTTTGCACATACATTTCTATCACCACTAACAGTTCATGCTCCTATTCTTAGACTCTGGGTGCAACTAATCTATTTTCTGTCCTTTATAAGTTTGTGTTTTAAAAAATGTAATGTGAAAGGAAACATAACATATACAACCATTTGGGTATACATTCTTTCATTTAGCTCAATGTATTTGAGATGCCTCCATCTCGCTACACTTCAGTAGGTTGTGTTAGGTTTTATTTCTTAATAGTATTGTATCACATGAATGTGCAACATATATGTTTTTAGATCAATACTTGTGTTCTGTGTTTCAATAGACTCTATATGTAAAATAGTGTTTTAAGTAAACAGCAGGATGCAGGAAGTTTATTTTTCTTTTCGTGTTGTATATTTTAAGAAGGCCTTCAGAATAGAAAACTGCATATGTTAACACTCTAAAAACATGATCAGTTCTTTTGTGAAAAAGCTCTACAATAAATAGAAAGTGCATAGACTTTCTAATCAACATCAGAATTTGCTTTGAGTATGCTTAACTTTGAGTCTATCAGAACTGACTTTGGCTTGGCCACTGCCAGTGAAATATGCAATCTAATTAGAAAAAGGCTGATTCAGCATAGATAACTCCAGAAAAGGCTGTCCAAGACCTTTCTGTACCCTTGCAGGCATCATAAGTAAGATTTCTTGGCTCCGGACTCTGTTTTTTTCCTCCAGGGCCAGCCAGTGCTCTTGATTCTTCCCTTTGGCTTTGTTCCTTTTTGTAGACTTATTAAAATGTCTTACTCAAAAAAAAAATATATTTTTTTACCACTTCTTACTGTGTTTACACCTGAACTGCTAAACACACCTACCCCTTAAATACTGTTAAAGAAACAGTGATCTATAATGACCATCTTATACCATGAAGGCCCTGAAAAACACTAGTGGTCACTGCCAAGTTTGACCCTCCCTGTAGAGCCTATTGTGTGAATTACCATGCTGAAGACTGCAGACTCCAAATTAAATTCTCCGGCTACATTATCCAAAGCTAAAAGGACTCCATTTACCTAGTTCAGCTCTATGCCTATGTCCCTATGCTTAAAAGCACAGCATAGGTGTAAGTCCTCCTCCCCATAACAATTTTACAATTTCAAAGAAGGATTTTCCTGCCTGCTACAATGTTATTACTACCACTTATTAGAACTGTGTAAAGCATTGAACTTGATCTGCTTAGAGTGCTCTTTTTTGCACTGTATTGATTATTATAAATGCTTATTTATGTCATGAATGATAGAGGTTATCTATCATATAACTGGTATGCTATACCACCAATGATATGACAATGTACAGTTTCAGATTAATTTTGCAAGGCAAGCTACCTTTAGATGGTTATTTAAATTTTAGAATTAAAGACAAAATAGTTTTGGAATGAGAGAAAAATAAAACAAAGGAATTTCAGAATTTCTCAGTGCGTTGCAGCCTATTAACAATTAATAAATCCTTTTAAATACAAGACCAATATTCTTTCTTGGAACTTCTTTTTACAAATAATTCTGATTAAGTCACATTTTATCATAGTTAAATCAGTATTAACTTCTTAAGTTAACTCATTATTGCAAGATTGGTGGGCATAATGAATGATAAGAGTGACTCCAGAAGAGAACAGTTAGAAGACAGTTGATTGCATTCGTGGCAATCTACTCAGTATTCCAAAGCTCCCTGTAAAAATGGGATAATGGAATTATTAAATCTGGTTTTTGTTCCTAGGTTAACTTTGGTTCCCTTGTGGCTCAGCTGGTAAAGAATCTGCCAGTAATACAAGAGACCTGGGCTTGATCCCTGGGTTGGGACGATCCCCTGGAGAAGGGAAAGGCTACCCACTCCAGTATTCTGGCCTGGAGAATTCCGTGGACTGTATAGTCCATGGAGCCGCAAAGAGTCGGCACCACTGAGCAACTTTCACTTATCTTTGGCTCAGTAATGTTCCAAAGCATTTCTGGGCATTGTTTAAATCTAGCAAAATACACAGTATATGTGTTATGTTAAATAATTGAATAGTTGAATGTAGGGAATTAAAATAATACTACATTTAAAAAAAATTCCTTAAAGGGAGAAGAGATACCGAGGGAGAAGTAATTTCAGGTGGGTGAGTGCTAGGTCGCCTCAGTCATATCCAACTCTGCGACCCTATGGACTGCAGCCTGCCAGGCTCCTCTGACCATAGGATTCTCCAGAAAAGAATACTGGACAGAGTTGCCATGCCCTCCTCCATGGGATCTTCCCGACCCAGGAACTGAATCTGTCTCCTGTGTCTCCTCCATTGGCAGGTGGTTCTTTACCACTAGTGCCACCTGGGAAGCCCATAGTAATTTCAGGGAAGTATTTAATTTTGATTTTTTTCATTAAAAAAAAGACTTCAGTGAAATAACTATATTTACATATGCCACAGCACCTTTTTCCATGACTATAAAATTAAATAGAGTACAAATATTAGAAAATATTTTGCAAACTTAAAGGAAAACTCAAAGGTGAAGGAAAAATGACACATGAATATTTTTCTCTAAAATATTCAAACTGATAATTGATCTTGGTTGAGTTTCATTATGAAATTGCTCAGTCTTCATACTATCAAGAAGATTATATATTTTATTTATACCCTTACTATAAGGCTGCTTGCATGTACATACATAAATAGAAAAATTTTCTAAGAGGAGATGAAGAAAGTCATCTTGTAAATAAGCTGATTCAGCATATTTGCATCAAATGTTTGACAAATTACCAGCAGAATAAAGAGCTGAGGAATGTAAATTTAAATCTAAGGCTTCCATAAATATAGCAAAAGAGAAATCAAATGAGAAAACATAGTCAATATGCACATGGATACTCTAATATTAATAAAATTTCAGGGACTACTTGGGTAATATATAGAGTACATCAACAATAGCAATGTCATGCAGGATGCTTTAACTATAATAATTGTACTTTATTTTTATGTGTAAAAAATTGTACATGGGTATTTTGTCCATAGTAGTTTATTAATTATTTGTGTAAACATTTATTTTACTAATGTATAGAGTAAAACAAGGTTATTACATTGTTTATTTTTTCTTGATCATGTTTATTAATTTAAATTTTATAATTATTTTTAATAAGAAAACTGCTTTAACAGTAGCTATTTTGCTCATTTTATACATTTAAAAATGCAATAATAAATGACAATTATTAGGTCAAATATCACTCTTCATTAGTAAAGTATCATTATTATTTTTTTACTTAAAATTAAGTATGTTAACTCAGAATAAGGCAATAACATGATCTAGTTGTTAGCTAAGCAATGTCCTATAAAATAATCCTGAATATTCATTGGAAGGACTGATGCATGCTTTGGCCATCTGATGCTGACTCATTAGAAAAGACCCTGATGCTGGGAAGGATTGAATGCAGGAGGATAAGGGGATGACAGAGGATGAGATGATTGTATGACATCATCGACTCGATGGATGTGAGTTTTATCCAGCTCTGGGAGTTGGTGATGGACTGGGAAGCCTGGCGTGCTGCTGTCCATGAGGTCACAAACAGCTGAACACGACTGAGCGACTGAACTGAACTGAACTGATTTCTTTAAGATAATTATATTTTAGCATTTTTATTCTATAACTTGTTTCAAATCCGTTTTTAATATTATGTTGCCCCCAGATCTTAGTTTCTGATAATATTCTCCAAATAAAAGAAGCCAGAGTTCCTTGGAGGAATGGCTGATCCCGGGACTAAGATAATTTCAAAGATGAGTCTGGAGCATCTTGCAGTGAAAAAAAAAAAATGCAGAAAACTGCTATAAACACATGCACACACACACAAATAATATCAAAAGAGGAAGAAATACAGGACTGAACTGAAAGAGCTCCCAAGAGCCAAAGCTAGAAAAATTTGAGCAACAAATTAAATAATATTGGATTACACCCAAATTATAATACTAATGTAAGTAAATGATGTTATATACTGATATAAAGAAATTATTGAATAAATAAACTAAAAAATTCCAATCCCTTCACATGGGTAAAAATATTGCATATGCAATATAAAAGGAAATGACCTAAAATATAAATTATTTTATACTTCTTTTGTGGTTTTCTGGTAAAAGTGGTTCTTTTACTCTTATTTTGTTTCCCTGGTAGCTCAGAGGGTAAAGAATCAGTCTGAAATTTAGGATACCAGGGTTCGATTCCTCGGTTGGGAAGATCCCCTGGAGAAGAGAATAGCAACCCATGCAGTATTCTCGCCTGGAGAATTCCATGGACAGAGGAACCTGATGGGCTAAGTCTATGGGGTCACAAAGAATCAGACAAGACTTAATTATATAATAATATAAGGATGAGTAGCTAAATATTAGATATTCAATTATTGTTTTTAATGATCCAATTTAGATGATCATAAGAAAGATATCAGCTTATGACATATTTCTCTTTCTGCTAAAGAAAAGTATATACTGCTTTTGTTGATTAAATTCAGAAGCCAAAAATTGTTTCTTTAAAATAAATAATGGTACTGTGCTAATTTTATTTAATCATGATTTATTCACAAAATTTTCATTTTTATTGATACTCTAGTTTCTAAAAGTTTACTCAAAACCCTTTGAGAACATTTGTGCATTTTAATTAAAACAGCTCATACCAATAGCACAATTCTGTATCAATCTATATTAATCTTTATAAGAATCACACATCCAAACAAATAAAAATCTGCTTGCATATTAAAGTAATTTTGCCATTGTAGGCCTAGAAATTTGCTTGTCTTTCCTATCCTAAAAATACCTTGAAAAGTATGAGTTTTTGATACTAATGATCCTACTTTATTCTAGTGTACAAGCTTAAGTAAAGAGAGTTGAAATGAGTAGACTCTCAAGTCCCCAGATACTCCCTTACTTCTCTGCATAGCTCACTGTTTATTTTGTCTTTAAGCATTATAAAGATCCAGAGAAACAACCTTACATTAAAGATTAAATATTAATGAATCAGAAGTAATTATATCTACCAAAATAGTGAACATTATTATAACACAGGTATAGAACTCTTCCAAATAGACTCTGGGGAAGAATAGAAGCATCTATCAGTTACTCATCTGCCATTAAATTCTGTGCCTTTCTATATTCAAGGGTCTTGCTAATGATTTTACATAAAATATAAATGTACATGTGTAATATGGATTATCCATTATTACTGGAGTCTTGTCAATATATTGCAATGAAGAAAGCAAACAATAAATATACATAGACTAAAAAGAGACGTAAGTTACACCTTTCATGCTTTATATTTTGATTTACTGACACCTCTGAAGTATTGGCAATGAACAAGAAAGAAAATACACACTAAATTAAAAGCATCTGTTCAAATTAAAAGCATAGTGACAAAAGAATAATAATATTCATTCCTGTTAAGTCTCAGTGCTGACATCATATTTAGCTTGGTAATTTTAGCAAGGGACATCGAATCAATAAGTCAATGATCTCAGCTTTGTTGATGTACAATTTTATCTTACATCATCTATAAAACATTTATCAACAGCAATTCATAATATGAATGCTTGATTATGAAGCATTTGGGTACAATATCTATTGAAATGATAAACAGCTATTAGCTTATATATCTCTGTTTAAGTAATGGTAAAAGTAAACTCCTAAATGAATACTGCAGAATCATTCAACACCATATGCAGAGTACCTCACTTCAGTATATTTTTGGCAGCCACAACACCAGACTAATTCAAATTAATGAGAACTCAACCACACATCTATCCAAACCTGGATTTTTATTAAAATTAAGTGTTGAGTTATTCTCAAAAAAAAAAGAAAAGAAAAAAAAGAAGGAAAACAATAACCCAAAGCACTATATTCTTATAAAACTCAAACATATTATATTCTGATCTTAATTTGGACATAACTTATTTTAAAGGTACATACATGCATATGTGTGCATGCTCAATCACTAAGTTTTGTCCAACTCTTTGAGACCCCATAGACTGTAGCTCACCAGGCTCTTTTTGCCATGGGATTTCCCAGGCAAGAATACTGGAATCAGTTGCTATTTTCTTCTCCAGGCATCTTGACTCCCCAGTTCCAAATACAATACCATTTTTCCACTGATTCATATCATCCTTCCAAAGATATATGTTTTCACTTTTGACTTTCTTCTATTAACAGTGCTTTTTAATGCTTTTTCTAGAAGAACTGTTTTCCCTAAAACCAATAATAAATGTTACACATTTTATAAATTTTCCTAAATGTTTATTTTTTACTAATTTCCCTTCCATTATAGCATACCAATACTCATTTCTGTTTAATAGTAAAAGAACAGAATCAAACATTTAAAAATGTAAATATAAATTATAAATGTATTTATATTGTGAGTTTACTTTAAATGTAAGTATGTTGTATAATTTGCTGAATGAAATTAATATTTGTACTTGATTAAAAATCAGGGCAAAATAGGCAAGACTTTATTTGCTATCTCTACAAAAATGTAAATTGCATGCCAATTAAAAAAAAAGTATAATGACAAGACGATTAAAAAATAGACTTCTAAGACAACCAGAGGAAGCAAGGTAATAGAGGGCTGGGTCTGTGATGTAAGTAAAGGCTCTTATATTTCATGATAAATTAGAGAACTGATCTAAAGCCTTATAAGAATGGGACACATTTCAAAGAGGTGGAATGAACTTGGGTATAGGATATTTAATATTTTCCAATCTTCTCTGTTCTGCCACGTTGGACAAATACAGCATGTAAAATGAACAATCAGAGGTACAGGATTCCAAGTTTATGATTAGAAAACAGATTAAGAAAAATTAAAATAAATATCATAAGCCATATTACTTATGAAAATAGATGTAAACAATTTCAACAGTATGGTAGCAAAGTAATTCCAGCAATTTGCATGATGTGATTACTATATGATTGAACATTTTAGGGTATTGATCATTATAATTAAAAATGTAAGCTATTGAAGGATAAAATAATGTAAATGTTTGACATTTGTAGAAAGAAGCATATGATGAAATTCAACATTTGTTTGTATTAAAAAAAACTTTTGGTAAACTAAAAAGAGAATATCACAAATAGATAAAATGAAGCATTCTGTTCGAGTTTCTGATCAAGACAATGAAACAAATAGCTGCAGTAGATTGTCAATAATTTCTAATTTTGTATATTCAGAAATTATAGAGCTTATTCCAAGAAAATATCATTCATCAAAGAGAAACTCATAATGCAAATAAAATTTATTGTGAATAAATATTTGTATAGACAATAATGAATATACCACATGGTTCTTGATGTCCTAATAAGCACAAGAAGACAAGAAAAAATAAGATGTGATTGTCAAAGAGTATTTGAAATTAATCATGGATATGAGACAATTGATTGCATCGGTTCAGTCGCTCAGTCGTGTCCTACTCTTTGCGACCCTAGACCTCCCTGTCCAACACCAACTCCCGGAGTCTACCCAAACCCATGTCCATTGAATCAGTGATGCCATCCAACCATCTCATTCTCTGTAGTCCCCTTCTCTTCCTGCCTTCAATCTTTCCCAGCATCAGGGTCTTTTCAAATGAGTCATTTCTTTGTATCAAGTGGCCAAAGTATTGGAGTTTTAGCTTCAACATCAGTTCTTCCAATGAACACCCAGGAATGATCTGCTTTAGGATGGACTGGTTGGATCTCCTTGCAGTTCAAGGGACACTCAAGAGTCTTCTCCAACACCACAGTTCATAGAGAATAATAAAACTTTATGGAGATCTCTTTATACATATCAAGAAAATTTAGCAGGATGACTGGATTTAAGAAAGCTGATAAAAATCAATTACTCTTTTGTATATTAAGAAAAATTAAGAGAAACAGAAACTAAAATATCAATTATATAGACTTAGAATTTATAATCATAAAGAGAACTTTGTGTAAAAAATTACAAAACTTTTTAAATAGACACCAAAGGAAATGCACACAAACAGGAAAATGTACCATAAACATAAACAGGAAGACTAGGTCATAAATACATTAAATTTTGTGAAAATTGATCAAAAACTAAGAGTAGTTGCAATCAGAATCTCAACAGATTTCGGATTTGGGTAAAAGTCAGCAAACTGATTCAAAAACTTACATGGAAATTCAAAGATCCAAGAACAGTCAAGACTTCCCAAAAGTAAAAATGGATAAGGTGAGGGAAATGCCTTAACAGGCAGCAACTATAAATTGATAGCTATCAAAGTAGATATATAAATACCAGCAAAAGAAGAAACAAATTCAAGAGAAGACACTAATAAAAAACACAAAAACAAGGACAGAGGAAGCAGAAAATAATTTTCAGTAGGTTGACAACTAGTTATCTATTTGGAGAAGAAAAATAAGTGTCTAATTCATACCCCAGAACAATAAACTGATTTCAAATATATTATTTAAATGTTGAATAAAAAAGTAAAAAAAAAAAAAAAGATTAGCAGAAATTGGAAAAAATAACTAAAGAACTTCTTAAGACACCAATTGTATAACCTTTGGATAGAAAATACAGTTTTACAGTAATAATGATTTTTTATCTTAGTTTGTTAGTTCAGTCACTCAGTTGTGTCCAACTCTTAGCGACCCCAAAATTGCAGCATGCCAGTCTTCCCTGTTCATCACCAACTCCCGGAGTTCACTCAGACTCACGTCCATAGAGTCAGGGATGCCATTCAGCCATCTCATCCTCTGTCGTCCCCTTCTCCTCCTGCCCCCAATCCCTCCCAGCATCAGAGTCTTTTCCAATGAGTCAACTCTTCTCATGAGATGGCGAAAGTACTGGAGTTTCAGCTTCAGCATCATTCCTTCCAAAGAAATCCCAGGGCTGATCTCCTTCAGAATGGACTGGTTGATCTTGCAGTCCAAGGGACTCGCAAGAGTCTTCTCCAACACCACAGTTCAAAAGCATCAATTCTTCAGTGCTCAGCCTTCTTCACAGTCCAACTCTCACATCCATACATGACCACAGGAAAAACCATAGCCTTGACTAGACGGACTTTAGTCGGCAAAGTAATGTCTCTGCTTTTGAATATGCTATCTAGGTTGGTCATAACTTTCCTTCCAAGGAGTAAGCATCTTTTAATTTCATGGCTGCAATCACCATCTGCAGTGATTTTGGAGCCCCCAAAAAGAAAGTCTGACAGTGTTTCCACTGTTTCCCCATCTATTTCCCAGGAAGTGATGGGACCGGATGCCATGATCTTCGTTTTCTGAATGTTGAGCTTTAAGCCAACTTTTTCACTCTCCTCTTTCACTTTCATCAAGAGGCTTTTTAGTTCCTCTTCACTTTCTGCCATAAGAGTGGTGTCATCTGCACATCTGAGGTTATTGATATTTCTCCTGGCAATCTTGATTCCAGCTTGTGTTTCTTCCAGTCCAGTGTTTCTCATGATGTACTCTGCATAAAGTTAAATAAGCAGGGTGACAATATCCAGCCTTGACGTACTCCTTTTTCTATTTGAAACCAGTCTGTTTTCCATGTCCAGTTCCAACTGTTGCTTCCTGACCTGCATACAGATTTCTCAAGAGGCAGGTCAGGTGATCTGGTATTCCCATCTCTTTCAGAATTTTCCACAGTTTATTGTTATCCACACAGTCAAAGGCTTTGGCATAGTCAGTAAAGCAGAAACAGATGTTTTTCCGGAACTCTCTTGCTTCTTCCATGATCCAGCGGATGTTGGCAATTTGATCTCTGGTTGCTCTGCCTTTTCTAAAACCAGCTTGAACATCAGGAAGTTCATGATTCATGTATTGCTGAAACCTGGCTTGGAGAATTTTGAGCATTACTTTACTAGCATGTGAGATGAGTGCAATTGTGTGGTAGTTTGAGCATTCGTTGGCATTGCCTTTCTTTGGGATTGGAATGAAAACTGACCTTTTCCAGTCCTGTGGCCACTGATGAGTTTTCCAGATTTGCTGGCATACTGAGCGCAGCACTTTTACAGCATCATCTTTCAGGATTTGAAAGAGCTCAACTGGAATTCCATCACCTCCGTTAGCTTTGTTCATAGTCATGCTTCTAAGGCCTACTTGACTTCACATTCCAGGATGTCTGGCTCTAGATAAGTGCTCACAGCATCGTGATTATCTGGGTCATGAAGATCTTTTTCGTACAGTTCTTCCGTGTATTCTTGCCACCTCTTCTTAATATCTTCTGCTTCTGTTAGGTCCAGACCATTTCTGTCCTTTATCGAGCCCATCTTTGCATGAAAGTTTCCCTTGGTATCTCTAATTTTCTTGAAGAGATCTCTAGTCTTTCCCATTCTGTTCTTTTCCTCTATTTCTTTGCATTGATCACTGAAGAAGGCTTTCTTATCTCTTCTTGCTATTCTCTGGAACTCTGCATTCAGATGCTTATATCTTTCCTTTTCTCCTTTGTTTTTCACCTCTCTTCTTTTCACAGCTATTTGTAAGGCCTCCCCAGACAGCCATTTTGCTTTTTTGCATTTCTTTTCCTTGGGGATGGTCTTGATCCCTCTCTCCTGTACAGTGTCACGAACCTCATTCCATAGTTCATCAGGTACTCTATCTATCAGATCTAGGCCCTTAAATCTATTTCTCACTTGCACTGTATAATCATAAGGGATTTGATTTAGGTCATACCTGAATGGTCTATCAGTTTTCCCTACTGTCTTCAATTTAAGTGTGAATTTGCTAACAAGGAAGTCATAACCTTAGCCACAGTCAGCTCCTGGTCTTGTTTTTGTTGACTGTATAGAGCTTCTCCATCTTTGGCTGCAAAGAATATAATCAATCTGTTTTCGGTGTTGACCATCTGGTGATGTCCATGTGTAGAGTCTTCTCTTAAAGGCAGCATAAACATTTTAACAGTCTTCATATTATAAATACTTCCTTAACTCACTGAATACCTTCTTTTCTTTATATTTCTTCAAAACAATTATCATCTTCTAATTACTACTGGTTCACCCATTTGTGTATTGTCTATAACCCTTCACTAAATATACCATCTATGAAGGAGGCATTTTTGCATATTTTCTTTCATATTGTGTTTCAGTAATGAGAAGAGTGTCTGGCAAGTAGTATAGGATCAATAAATATCTGTTGACTGATTACATTAACAAATCAATGCAAAAAATATAAAGCCAAACATCTCAAAAGAAAAATGACTGAAAGTAATGTGTAGCGTTTTATAGAAGATGAAAGGTATACAAGGCATATAAATCAACAATGGAAATATGTTCAAATCTACTAATGATCAGAGAAATGTGAGTTGGAATTACAATGAAAACATTTTATACTCCTTATATTTGGTCCCATCACTTCATGGGAAATAGATGGGGAAACAGTGGAAACAGTGTCAGACTTTATATTTTGGGGTTCCAAAACCACTGCAGATGGTGACTGCAGCCATGAAATTAAAAGACACTTGCTCCTTGGAAGAAAGTTATGACAAAACTAGACAGCATGTTTAAAAAGCAGAGACATTCCTTTGCCAACAAAGGTTCATCTAGTCAAGGCTATGGTTTTTTCAGTGGTCATGTATGGATGTGAGAGTTGGACTATGAAGAAAGCTGAGCGCCGGAGAATTGATGCTTTTGAACTGTGGTGTTGGAGAAGACTCTTGAGAGTTCCTTGGACTGCAAGGAGATCCAACCAGTCCATCTTCAAGGAGATCAGACCTGGTGTTCATTGGAAGGACTGAAGCTGAAGCTGAAACTCCAATACTTTGGCCACCTCATGCAAAGAGCTGACTCATTTGAAAAGATCCTGACGCTGGGAGGGATTGAGGGCTGGAAGAGAAGGGGATGACAGAGGATGAGCTGGCTGGATGGCATCACTGACTCGATGGACATGAGTCTGGGTAAACTCCGGGAGTTGGTGATAGACAGGGAGGCCTGGTGTGCTGTGATTCATGGGGTCGCAAAGAGTCAGACACAACTGAGCAACTGAATTGAACTGAACTGAACTGATATTTGTTAAATACAAATAGTATATTATTTCAAACATAGGTTAAAAGGTGTGCCAATGGGAATCCTATATACAGTTCATTGCCTTATAAATGTTACCCTTGGAAAATAATTAGGAACTTTTCTGAAAAGCCAATCAGGCATAAACTTTACAAATGAGGAATTCAATATCAAGGTGTATACCATAGTCAGTGTCCTGCATAAGTATGATACACAAAGTACTAAAACTATTAACAGCAAAACAACAAAGGGAGAAATTCAAATGTTCTAATAAAAGAATATGCATTTAACTTAGATATATTCACAGAATGAAATAGTAGACAAATATTACAATAATTATTGAGTTGCAACCATATACCACAATAATCATAACATAGACAAAATACTGAGAGAAAAAAAACCAAATTGGCAGAAACTTGCTGCTTTAGGGTTGCTGCTGCTGCTGCTAAGTCACTTCAGTCATGTTCGACTCTGTGTGACCCCATAGATGGCAGCCCACCAGGCTCCCCCATCCCTGGGATTATCCAGCAAAAAAAAAAAAAAAGAACCAATAGGACGGATTTTGTCAATGCTTTTTGAAGAGATATATCATTTTATAGATATATACACATAATTTAGTATATTTACTATTTATTGTAAGGATTTGGCTTATGTAACTATGGAAACTGGCAAGTCCATGACTTCATGGAGTCTGGAGACCTGAAGCTGCTAAAACAGAGAAAAAGTGGCTCAATGGTAAAGAATCCACCTGTCAATGCAAGAGACACAGAAGAAGTGGGTTGGATCTTTGGGTCAGGAAGATATCCTGGAGGAGGAAATAGAAACCTACTTCAGTATTCTTGCCTAGAAAATTCCATGGACTGAGGAGCCTGGCAGGCTGCAGTCTATGGGGAAGCAAAGAGTTGGACACAACTAAGCACACACACACACACAATCTGGTTTACTCTGTTAACCCAATTTAACTGTTACTCTCATCCAAAAACACTCTCAGAGAGACATCCAGAATAATGTTTGATCAAATATCTGGATACCTTATGCCCTAGTCAAGTTGACACAAAAAATTGAACATCATACCTGTATATAATAAAACTCCTTTATATGAAACTTAAAGCAAAATAATATTAACCATTCAGTCGAGTTCTCAGTTCAGCCTCTCAGTTGTGTCTGACCCTTTGTGACCCCGTGGACTGTAGCAGGCCAGTCCTCCCTGTCCATCACCAACTCCCGGAGCTTAATCAAACTCATGTCTATTGAGTCAGTGACGTCATCCAACCATCTGATCCTCTGTTGTCCCCTTTTCCTTCTGCCTTCAATCTTTCCCAGCATTAGTAAAAGAGAAGAGTGGAAAGTTCGCTTAAAACTCAGCATTAAGAAAACTAAGATCATGGCATCTGGTCCCATCACTTCATGGCAAATAGATGGGGAAGCAATGAAAACAGTGGCAGACTTTATTTTTGGGGGCTCCAAAATCACTGCAGATGGTGACTGCAGCCATGAAATTAAAAGATGCTTGCTCCTTGGAAGGAAAGTTGTGACCAACCTAGACAGCATGATGGTATGGGGAGGGAGGAGGGAGGGGGGTTCAGGATGGGGAACACGTGTATACCTGTGGCAATTCATGTCGATGTATGACAAAACCAATAATGTAATGCAATTAATTTACAACAATATTGTAAAGTAATTAACCTCCAATTAAAATAAATAAATTTGTATCAAAAAATTAAAAATAAATAAAAAGCAGAGACATTACTGTGCCAACAAAGGTCCATCTAGTCAAAGCTATGGTTTTTCCAGTAGTCATGTATAGATATGAGAGTTGGACTATAAAGAAAGCTGAGCACTGAAAAATTGATGCTTTTGAACTGTGGTGCTGGAAAACACTCTCGAGAGTCCCTTGGACAGCAAGATCCAGCCAGTCCATCCTAAAGGAAATCAGTCCTGAATATTTATTGGAAGGACTGATGTTGAAGCTGAAACTCCAATAATTTGACCACCTTATGTGAAGAGCTGACTCACTGGAAAAGATCCTGATGCTGGGAAAGATAGAAGGCGGGAGGAGAAGGGGATAACAGGATGAGATGGCTGGATGGCATCACTGACTCAATGGACTTGAGTTTGAGTAAACTCAAGGAGTTCATGATGGACAGGGAGGCCTGGCATGCTGCAGTCCATGGGGCCACAAAGAGTCGGACATGACTGAATGACTGAACTGAACTGAACATATATATGAACATATATACATATAATTTCACATATTTTATATTTATTAAATGTTCCTGTGGGAAAGGGAAGAAATTAGCTCACATCTATTCTTTCTATGAGGTTTATAATCTGTCAGAGCTATTAACAAATAAACATTGTTTAATAGATATCTTGAGGGAAATAAATTGTTGCATGTAATCATGTTCCAGAGTAATTAAATAATGGCATCATACAGCTTGATAGTGAAAGTTACTCAGTTGTGACACCATGGACTATACAGTCCCAGGAATTCTCCAGGCCAGAAAATGGAGTGGAAAGTCTTTCCCTTCTCCAGGAGATCTTCCCAACCCAGGGATAGAACACATGGCAGGCAATTCTTTACCAGCTGAGCCACCACGGAAGCCCAGGAATACTGGAGTTGGTTGCCTATCCCTTCTCCAGCAGATCTTGTTGACCCAAGAATCAAACTGTGGTCTGCTGCATTGCAGGTGGATTCTTTATCAACTAAGCTACCAGGGAATTTATATAGCCTGGGAGACATTTATCAATAATGCTGAAAATTAAGAAAAAAAGGCTAGCTGTAGTCACTTAAGTAATTGAATAAAAGGAGCATTACATGTCCAAAAAAGTTTTTTTTTCTGGAAAAAAATGTTTCACTCTTTCTTTTCCCCTCAAGATCAATGTCTTTGTCCATGGAATTCTCCAGGTAAGAATACTAGAGTGGATAGTCATTCGCATCTCTAGGAGATCTTTCAGACCCAGGGATCAAATCCAGCTCTCCAACACTGCATATGGACTCTTTACCATCTGAGCCACTAGGGAAGCCCAAGATATATATCAGATATATGTTTTTCATAATGAAGCCTCAAGTCCAATATTAATACTGGACTGTACAGTTTTGGTTCCCAGGAATCACAATTGTAACAACCATGTGAAAGCAAATATGTTTTATCATTGATTATCACTTTGATGCCAGATTATATTACATACAAAAAAACTTTAATCTCTATCAGTTTGGTAACTGCAATTAAACCAGAGGTAAAACATGAGTTTAGTATTTAAATTAAGAAAATATATTCCAGAAAATAATGAAACAGACAATTATAGAAATAGCAAAATATTCAAGGGAAAATGAAAAAAACTTATAGACAAAAAACATATTTCCTTATTTATAAACCATTTGTTTATACTAATACATGTATCTACAGATGCTTTACCATCTGAGCCACCAGGGAAGTCCAGAGACTCTAGGCCTTACTAACTTTAAGTATTGGAGTCATTCAGTGATTAATCAGCATTTTAAAGAGTTTTAGTGAAATAGTTTTTGATTAGTTCGTTCCTTATTTTCACTCAAAATGCTTATTATTAATAAAGATGTTCCATGATTTGTTTACCATTTGGAATATATAAGAATGGACTTAGCCTCAGAATACCTCATGTGAAAATCATCTACATGCTTATGTAGAATAAAATGACATGTACACATCAAAGGACAGGCCTAAGTCAATGAGCACATGTATGTAAGGATACGGTATGGGCTTCCTCGGTAGCTCAAACAGTAAAGAATCTGCCTGCAATGTGGGAGACCTGGGTTTGATCCCTGGGTTGGGAAGATCCCTTGGAGGAAGGCATGGCAACCCACACTAGTATTCTTGCCTGGAAAATCCCCATGGACAGAAGAGCTCAGCAGGCTAAGTCCATAGTGTCACAAAGAGTCAGATATGACTGAGCAACTAAGCAAAGCACAGCACAGCACATGCAGTGATACAAGCACAAACATATATCTTCAGGTTTCAGTCAGAAAGCATTTGTTTAATGCTTGCATATGACAAAGTATGTTGTGGAGAGTTATTAGAGATTACAGTTATAGACAAAATGCAATGGATGTTTATGTGTCTATTTACTTTTAATTATTTGTAACACTTGTGTAGTGATTCACATATTTCAGGCGCTGTTACCTCATATCACCTTGAAGTTGGTACTATCATTATCCTCAATAGAAAGAGAAGAGGGTTTCCTGGGTGGTTCAGTGGTTAGATATATCTGCCTGCCAACGCAGGTCACATGAGATAGAGCCTTGGTTCAGAAAAATCCCACACGTCATGGCGTCGCTCAGTATGGGGACCTAGAACCTATGCTCCACTACAAGAGAAGTTGCCACACTGAGAAGCCTGTGCACCACAACTGGAGAGAAGCCCCCACTTGCAACTAGGAAAAGCCTGTGCAAAGCAACAAAGACCCAGCATAGTAAAAAATAAGTAAAATTTAAAAGAAAGGAAAACAGGAAACTGAGGCACAGAGTGATCAAGAAACTTCCCAGTGTTGGGCAGAGTCAGTGGTAAAATCTGCAAGTCTCACTTAGAACTTTCACTGTGAGCAATGGTATGCATTGTTTCTGGTATCATAGTTATAATAAAGGCTATTGGTACTTACAATAATGCATATTATCCCCTTTATTAAGACAATATTTGAAAAAACAGAAAAATGAGAAAAATGCTTGCATAAGTCTAGACTGCAGAATTAGAATATTTCTTTGTGACTTCAAAATTTTTATATTAATAAAATCAAAGTTATAGTATTAACTTTAAAATTTGCATTATAATCTATCTAGATTTTGTTACTATCTTTCTCAGTAAATATTAATCATTACATCAAAACCAGACCCATATCATTCTTTTACTAACAGTCAAGTATTTAACTCAACGGATATATATTATATTTCCTAACCCACATTGATAGACATTAGGTTGATTAATTTTTTTTTTTTACTATTATAAACAATGTTTTCAAAGCTTCAGCATGAAAAGCCTAGTTTGAAAAACCTATCTGTGCTTTTTTTTCTCATAGTGACTAGATGACTAACCTTGCAAATGGCGAGGCACAAAGAATGGATGTACTTCCTCTAACAGCCAATACCTAGACTGTAAAAGCATCTCCAGACTTCTTTACTTAGTTATTTTCACATTCTTATCATATCTAAACTGCAGGGATCAACATCTACCAAAAAAAAGTTTCATTTTGGTGCTAAAGGCTTTAGGCAATGCTAACAAGAGTTAGATAAGTCCTTACACCAAGAGATTAAAAAATATATATCTACACTGAAACATAAAGATACAATGTGCTTAATTATAAGTCATAATTGGTAAAGACTCTATGTGTGTGTTAGTTGTTCAGTCATGTCTCTTTGTGACTCCATGAACTGTAGCCTGTCAGGCTCCTCTGTCCATGGGAGTCTTCAGGCAAGAATACTGGAGTGGGTTGTCATTCCCTTTTCCAGGGGATCTGCCTGACCCAGGAACTGAAACCCCTGCATTGCAGGAGGGTGCTTTACTGTCTGAACTACCAGGGAAGTCCAAAGACTACATACCTTTCAGGGAAACAGTATAGTTCTTTGCATGTAGCAGTCATCCACTAAATACTGTTGAACTAGATCATAAAAGAAATATAAATTGCATACATAAAATAAGCAAGATTAAACATGACTGGTGCTTACATAAAAAGAAAAATTATAATTTTTGCTAAATGTCTCAAGTGTTAAACCAAGAAACTCAGCCATCATGCTGCAGAAATGGAGAAAAACCAGTCATAATATTCAGGTTAAATCCAGAGAATGATTGCCTAGATGCAGGGTTTACTATAACTGTGGAGTATTTGATCATGCTGGATTCATTCAAATTTTAAAAATCAAGCAGGGAAAAAAGTATATGGAAAAGCATTAAGTGGGAATAATCACGAAGAAAGATATATGGAAGATGGCAGACTCAAGCTGGCTGTCAAGAAGAGTGGTGGTCCTTGTGGGTGATTAAGAAGGAAATAGTGAAAGTGAAAGTGAAGTTGCCCAGTCGTGTCCAACTCTTTGCAACCCCATGGACTGTAGCCTACCAGGCTCCTCTGTCCATGGAAATTTCCAGGCAAGAGTCCTGGAGAGGGTTGCCATTTCCTTCTCCAAGATAACCCCAAAGAGTAAGTTAAGGTTCTTCCTCTCTCTGAATCCCAGGGCATTAATCAGAATGTATACCAGTTGAATAGGTCATCCCAGTGGCTTCACATACAAAGATTCTTCATTACCCAAGTCCTTGACATCTTGGTAAATAGAAGTAAACTATCTATTAATGAACTAATTCCTTTAGAAAATGAATCCCCATGCAAATGTCTCCTGGTTAAGAACTGAATTTATACATGCACATTATGTTAATTTTTGTTCATTCTTTTGATGATTATTAATATTATAAGCACCAAATAATACAGTATGCAAAGCTGTGCCTTGTGTATGTTAACCACTCATAAATGTTTTTCATAATCCTGTATCAGTCTTTTGAATTCCAGGATCTGGTATCTAATGCATTTTTTGTATCTTTGTTTAGATTTTGTCATAAAATTTTGAAACTCATAATACTTTTCCTTCCAAGTCAATGCCACTTATCAACTCTGGCTCCTGTTGGAAATCTAAGACTTTTACTTGACACTCTCCTCTTTCTTTCAGGCCTCACATCCTGACCATCATAAAGATTTGCTCTTGCTAAAATATTTCAAATTTATATACATATTTCCATTACCACTACTATGCTACTCTCTTCCCTGAACATCTGCAGTAGGCTTGAATCAAACATTTCAGAGCCACCTTAAATCCTTCTCCCAAAACTTTCTCATCACAGATGACACATTAAAAACACAAATCTGACTGTATAAATCTCAGCCTCTTACTACCAGACTGTCCAAAGTCATATTTGCACTACGATGAATACACTCATTATGAATAGCAAAACTCTTAATCTTCTCTTTTCCTAGTCTTACCTTTAAACTTTCCTCCCCTCTTCCTATTCTTCTTTATGCTCCAAGCGCACAGGCCTTATACTTGCTACTAATAACCAATCTCTTTACTGCTTCAGAGCATTCTCATAAGAAATCTCTCACCCTTTCCTCACAAAATGTCCACATGATATACTCAACATATGGATAGTTTTTGTTCTGCTCTAACATTTAGTGTACCTTTTTTAGAGAAGGATTTTCTGATTATTTAATGTTTGTATGTCTCTCCTGTTATGGGTAACCTCTTATCTTCCTATTCATATTTTTATTGATGATACTTACCACATCTTATAGTCATATAATATTTGTATAATGTATTAGTTTAAAATATTTTATCTGCTTAAAGTAGAAAACCTTCTAAAAGTGAATTAAAATATGAGGGCACTTAGAATTTGGTTAATAAGAGTCTAGAAGTGGTTGGTCCTAAGTTTAATTTGGTAAGAGTGATATCAAGGCTCTGGAGCAGCATTTCTGCAATTCCATTGACCATTCCTTCAATTTCCACAGGAAGAATCGCAACCACAATTACAAACACTATAGCCACATATCAGCTATCCATATGCTAAGAAAGAAAATTATATTCTTCTCGTTACCAGGAAAGAAATAACTCTTTCCTTTTATATAAGAATCCTTCCCTTTATATCTTCATAGTAAAAACTGATCACATAACCATCTCAAGAGTAATCAATGGCAAAAAGGAATGAGAACACCTCAATTGGCCTAGTTCCAAACATGAGAGCATTCTACATAGGGACTTGTAAAAATGTCTACCTAGCCTTAGATAAAGGACAATAAAGAACATAAATGGTATGGACCTAATAGAAGCAGAAGATATTAAGAAGAGTTGGCAAGAATACACAGAAGAAATATATAGAAAAGATCTTCATGACCTAGATAACCATGATGGTGTGATCACTCACCTGGCATTCTGCAGTGAACACTGGGATACATGTGTCTCTTTCAAATCTGGTTTCCTCGATGCATATGCCCAGCAGTGAGATTGCTGGGTCATATGGCAGTTCTATTTTCAGTTTTTTTAAGGAATCTCCATACTGTTCCCCATAGTGGCTGTACCAGTTTGCATTCCCACCAACAGTGTAAGACAGTTCCCTTTTCTCCATACTCTCTCCAGCATTTATTGTTTGTAGACTTTTTGATGGTGACCATTCTGCCTGGCATGAGATGATACCTCATTGTGGTTTTGATTTGCATTTCTCTAATAATGAGTGATGTTGAGCCTCTTTTCATGTGTTTATTTGCCATCTGCATGTCTTCTTTGGAGAAATGTCTGCTTAGGTCTTTGGCCCACATTTTGATTGGTTGTTCATTTTTCTGGTATTGAGCTGAATGAGCTACTTGTATATTTTGGAGATCAATTCTTTGTCAGTTGTTTCATTTGCTATTATCTTATCCCATTCTGAAGGCTATCTTTTCACCTTGCTTATAGTTTCCTTTGTTGTGCAAAAGCTTTTAACTTTAATTAGGTCTCATTTGTTTATTTTTGTTTTTATTTCCATTACTCTGGGAGGAGGGCCATAGAGGATCTTGGCTGTGAATTATGTCAGAGAATGTTCTGCCTATGTTTTCCTCAAAGAGTTTTATAATTTCTTGTTTTAAATTTAGATCTTTAATCCATTTTGAGTTTATTTTTGTGTACGGTTTTAGACAGTGTTCTAGTTTCATTCTTTTACATGTGATTGACCAGTTTTCCCAGCACCACTTGTTTAAGAGATTGTCTTTTCTCCATTGTATATTCTTGCCTCCTTTGTCAAAGATAAGGTGTCCATAGGTGTGTGGCTTTATCTCTGGGCTTTCTATTTTGTTCAGTTGATCTATCTTTCTGTCTTTGTGCCTGCATCACACTGTCTTGATGACTGCAGCTTTGCAGTATAGTGTGAAGTCAGGAAGGTTGACTCTTCCAGTTCCAATCCTCTTTCTCAAGATTGCCTTGGCTATTTGAGGTTTTTTGTATTTCCATGAAAATTGTAAAATTATTTGTTCTAGTTTTGTGAAAAATACTGTTGCTAGCTTGATATGGATAGCATTGACTCTATAGATTGCTTTGAGTAGTATACTCATCTTCACTATATTGATTCTTTTAATCCACAAACATGGTATACTTCTCCATCTATTTGTGTCATCTTTGATTTCTTTCATCAGTGTTTTATGGTTTTCTATATATAGATCTTTTGTTTGTTTTTCTTGTTTGTTTAGGTACATTTATTCCTAAGTATTCTATCCTTTTCATTGCAATGGTGAATGTGGTTGTCTCCTTAATTTTTCTCTCTGTTTTTTCATTGCTAGTGTATAGGAATGCAAGGGATTTCTGTGTATTAATTTTATATCCTGCAACTTCACTATATTCATTGATTAGCTCTAGTAATTTTCTGGTGGTATCTTTAGGGTTTTACATGTAGAGGATCCTGTCATCTGCAAACAGTAAGAGTTTTACTTCTTTTCCAATCTGGATTCCTTTTATTTCTTTTTCTAGGAGCACCCAATAAGTAAGGCAAATGTTAACAAGTATGAAAGAGGAAATTAACAGTAACACAATAATAGTTGGTTACTTTAATACCCCACTCACACCTATGGATAGATCAACCAAACAGAAAATTCTTGAGGAAACACAAGCCTTGAATGATACAAAGGACGAGTTAGACCTAATTGATATCTACAGGGCATTTCACCCAAAAAACAATGGATTTCACCTTTTTCTCAAGTGCACATGGAACATTCTGCAGGATAGATCACATCTTGGGCCACAAATCTAGCCTTGGTAAATTTTTAAAAATTGAAATAATTTCAAACATCTTTTCTGATCATACTATGGTAAGATTTGATATCAACCGCAGGGGAAAAAAAAACTATAAAAAGCACAAACACATGGAGGCTAAACAACATGTTTCTGAATATGGATTTTTAGATATAAAATCTATCATCAAATATGTTTATAACCTAGTTCTGAATGCAATCTGATAAGTAGTACCTTTTTAAACTCTGTGGAAATTGTTGATTAGATGTTGACAAGATAGGGCCAGTGTCTGTGGTAAGTCACTTGAGACTACTCTCCCAAGTGAGAGTGATCCATTAATCAGTACCAAATGGTCATTGCTTTTCAATAAGCTTCGTATTTACAATCTATACTATTAATCATTTACATTTTCCCATTTTTCTATAATTAAAAGTGATACATGTGATCATTTGACTTGTTGAAATGAAAATATATGCATTTTAGACCATTCCTTAGATATGCAAGTTTAGTAAAGTGACTGTAAATTAAAAGAGAAGGATATTTGGTAGGACCTGGTATTAGTGAATTTCTCTAGTAGAGTTATACTTTACTAATTCTTCCAGAGATTAGTGTTAGATAATCTTAGCAATATATAGAATTGACCTCTTTAATATTGAGAGAGAGACAGAGGATTGCCTTCCCTCATGACTCTGATGATAGAGAATCTGTCTGCAGTGCAGGACACCTGGGTTTGATCCTTGGGTCAGGAAGATCCCTTGGAGAATTGAATGGCAACTAACTCCAGTATTCTTGCCTGGAGAATCCCATGAACAACTGAGCAACTAACACTCACTTTCACTTTTCTTTCTTCTGATATAAAACACTACCATTCTTAAAAATTATCAGTAATGGCTTCACTGTAACATCTGTAAATTCTTTCAGAGTTCTAGAGTTTGAGAGCCTAGGTCTGGCAGTTTTAATCCATCATGAATTTATTAAAAATGTTTGCTTCACCTCCTTGTAAAGGAAGCAAAAACAATTTTTTTAATTTTTTAAAATTTATTTATTTTTTAATTGAAGGATAATTGCTTTACAGAATTGTGTGGCTGCTGCTGCTGCTAAGTCACTTCAGTCGTGTCCGACTCTGTGCGACCCCATAGATGGCTAGACAGCAGCCCACCAGACTCCCCAATCCCTGGGATTCTCCAGGCAAGAACACTGGAGTGGGTTGCCATTTCCTTCTCCAATGCATGAAAGTGAAAAGTGCAAGTGAAGCCGCTCAGTCGTGTCCGACCCTCAGCGACCCCATGGACTGCAGCCTTCCAGGCTCCTCCATCCATGGGATTTTCCAGGCAAGAGTACTGGAGTGGGGTGCCATTGCCTTCTCTGACAGAATTGTGTTGGCTTCTGCCAAACGTCAACATGAATCAGCCATAGATATGCGTATGTCCCCTCCCTCTTGAACCACCATACCCCACTTCTCTACCCATCCCATCCCTCTAGGTTGTTACAGAGTCCTGGTTCGAGTTCCCTGAGTCACAGAGCAAATTCTGATTAGCTATCTATTTTACATTTGGTAAGGCAAAGGCACCCCACTCCAGCACTCTTGCCTGGAAAATCCCATGGAAGGAGGAGCCTGGTGGGCTACAGTCCATGGGGTCACTAACGGTCAGACATGACTGAGCGACTTCACTTGCACTTTTCACTTTCATGCATTGGAGAAGGAAATGGCAACCCACTCCAGTGTTCTTGCCTGGAGAATTCCAGGGACAAGGGAGCCTGGTGGGCTGCTGTCTATGGGGTCACACAGAGTCGGACATGACTGAAGTGACTTAGCAGCAGCAGCAGCAGCAATGTTGACTAATGTTGACTAAAAGTGCGAAAGTAAAAGTGTTAGTCACTCAGTCATGTCTGACTCTTGGCAACACCACGGACTGTAGCCCACCAGGCCCTTCAGTCCATGGAATGCTCTAGGCAAGAATACTGAAGTGGGTTGTGATGCCCTTCTCCAGGAGATCTGCCCAATCCAGGGATCAAAAGCAGGTCTCCCACATTGCAGGTGATTCTTTACCATTTGAGCCACAAGAGAAGCCCCAATGTTGACAAAGTCTCCCCCTTTTAAAGACTGGGAGTGTTTCTCTGAAAAAAAAAATCGATAGTATCTAAAAATCATGTGTCCTATTCTTTCTCACTTCACACACCGTAAATATATGCAAATCTAAACTGTCAGACTTCCCTTAATAAATGACAATATAACAACATTGCCCATCACATTAAAATGCAAAGGCATTGTTTGTCTATGACCCTATTAATATTTTACTTTTTCCTGATCTAGGAAAATATAGAAAAAAAATATCTGAAGAGGTAGAAACATACAACAGATTAAAAAAAGAAACAGATAAATAAGAAATGCAGCTTACCTATGCTTTACCTGACTGTGATCAAATTCAACCACTGCCAAAACAGTATATATGACTGAAAGTACACCATGCTATTCTATGGATTATAAGTATTTCTAAGATATTAATAGAATATAAAAACAAACTGCAGTGAGTTAGATGGAAGGGACATGAGAGTTCTTCACAATCTATTGCTCTGTTCATAATTAGCAATAATGGAGTTTGGGATGGTAATGAAACTCTAAACAGATTGGGGAGATGGAAAAAACTGGAGTCAAAAGATACATTCCTACCTCTACCTTTACCACTCAAGTGAAGTGAGTGAAAGTCGCTCAGTCGTGTCCAACTCTTTCAGACCCCATGGACTGTCCATGGAATTCTCTAGGCCAGAATGCTGGAGTGGGTAGCCTTTCCCTTCTCCAGGAGGTCTTCCCAACCCAGGGACTGAACCCAGATCTCCCACATTGCAGGCAGATTCTTTACTAGATGAGCCACAAGGAAAGCCCAAGAACACTGGAGTGAGACCATATCCGTTCTCCAGAGGATCTTCCCAACACAGGTATCAAACCAGGTTCTCCCACATTGCAGGCGGATTCCACTCAAACTTAAAGCTGAATGTAGCACTTTAAAGACCCTAGTTACTTTGTTTTCAAAATGTGAGCTCTATAAAAATAATTCTGTTTCCTCCTGTCTCTAAAATCTGATAATTCTAAATTCTCAGCTCCTTTCACATTTAGTTTTCTGATCTATTTGTTGGATTATATTGACTCTCTGAATAATAAAAAATGTAGCAGGTTAAATATCATGTATAAAAACAAAAATACATCCTGTTCCTGATTTCTTTTTTTTTTTTTTTTTCCGTATTTGACCACTACCTATCTGAACTGATGAACTGAATTAATCTATGGTACCTAACACATTCTTGCCATCTTTATCAATCACCAAAGTTTGTTGTGCTAACTTTGAAATAGCTGTTGATAGTGTAGTTATTTCATCCAATTCTAACAAAAAGAATTTAATGAGTGTTTAAAGTATGTGTGATTATGCTATTTGAAAATTATACATTTTCCAAGATAAGGATTAAATACAAATCAAAGGAAGTCAATATTTCATTATGAATGGAAATGATTGTATGTAGTCGGCAAACTTTGAAGCTTTCTGCACTAGCATACTGAATAATCAGCAGTGTTGTTTTGTCATTATCAGTAGGGTTGCACTTTTGTAGCTTTTGAAATACTTGCTGTTTGCATAGTTGAAGGTAAAGAGGAAAGTTTGTTTTCCCACTAACACTTCATTGATTGTTTGCTCTTTATTGATAGTTTGTGACACTTTATCTCCCTGGCAGCTGGACTTTTTACCTGGCTTATATGGAGTGTTTTCATTAGAACCTAATTGATTTTGAAATTGATGAACGCAGTGCTAGTATGCCTCTTATAAACTATTTCCTACACGGACTTTCTTTCTCCTAGTTATCAGAATAATTGCTCAGTATTTAAATGGCAACATACTGAGAAACTCAAAAGTTACTTTGAACCAGTTCCGATGTGGTATTTATTCCTTATCTAAAGCAAAGATTTCCTACATCACTCCTTGCCAAGTTTTACCTCACAAGAGTTGATTATTAAAAGAAGTGATGAATGTTTATGTAATTCACTTTAGATATCAATGTCTTTACAAAATGGGAGACAATTTTAAAGCATGCAATTTAAAGACAGTGTCATGAAAACTTTGATGAGTTTCAGTTCACTGTTTTTTGTTAAGTAATCTATAAAGTTTCTAGGTCTCTAACTCCACTCTAAATATTTTGTGTGTGTGCGTATTTTTTAAGACTGAACTGTTCCTC